>NW_020956572.1:130086-154656 GCF_003031625.1 Empidonax traillii
ACAGCTCTTGCTGCCGGGTGGTTTTTGTGGTTGAAAAAGTGGTTTGGGTGAAAAATCTGTATTCCCTTTCTGCTTTTGATATTTTTGGGGAGGAGAAAAGCTTTCGAATCCGGAGGAAAAAAAGGGTTTGGGCTGAATTCTGGTGCTATCTAACTCTGTGTCTGTGGGATGAGTCCTCATCCCTGCTCCCGAAATGTCCCAGTGTGTCGTTGCTTTGCTTCCAGAAATATTTTGGAGAATCAGTTTGTTCCTCTCCTGCTTACTTTTATCCCTTCAAAAATGAAGATGTTTCAGCCCTGAATCAATCTAACTAATAATCTTAGTACTAAAGCCTAATTAAGATATCAATTAATTTGCAGCGTGCATTTAACAAGAAATATCTCGTCATTTTCCTCTATTATTCTCTGAAATTACTGCTGAGGGCTCTTTATACAGATACCTTAATTAGACTTTTTATTGTTAATGGGAATATTAAGCAAATTAAAATCGGATATTAATACTTTCCATGAATTTCATAATTGGCTGAAAAATAGAAAGCGCTGGGAATAATTGCAGGAATTTGTGTTCAGGGCTTATTTTCTTTTTGTTGCTGTTGTTGTTGTTGTTGTTTTGTGCTTTAATCCTTCACAGAAACCCTTCTGCATTTCTAACAACAGGGTCCTGAAAGTCTCTCATTAATTTTAATATTTACTGAACGCAAAGGAGCTCAAGCTCTTGTTTTTCCTTCTGTACACAGATCCTTCCGAGGCGTTCTCTCTTGCTAATTATTGTGGTTTTCTTCTCCTTTTTTTCGGAGTATAAAATCATTTAAGCAAAGAAGGGACTTGCAGGATTAAAACCCTCAGCACCAACGGAAGGTGTTTCAGTTTTTTCCCACCTGACATTTGGGTGATTCAGTTTGTGATACGTAAGGTCAGGAATTCCTTGTCAGGCCACGCAGGAGGGCGGGAGAAGGAGATTTTTGGGAAGGGAAAGGGTTTTCCCATGCCCAGGTGATTTGTCTCTGGCAGGGATGGGGCCAATCCCAACCCCAACTATTCCTTAAGCTTTCTTATCATGAGATAAATATATATATATATATATGCATATATAAGTGGGGATTTGGGCTCGATGGTCCTCATGGTCCCTTCCAACATGAGCTATTCTATGATTCTATGTGATATTACATATAAAACACATATATTGATACGATCTCTGTAATGATGGGATATATATATATCCCATCTATCTCTCGTGGGCGTGTGTACACGTATCTCTCATCTACACACAGAAATGCGTATAAACCACCCAAAACCAGCACCATCCCGGCAGGGCACCGGGACAAAACCACCTGAGCCCAGCCCTGAGCTCGGTGCCCGCTGCTGGGGGTGCAGAGTGGGGTGTCCCAGTGCGTCCCACCGGGGCTGCAGTGGGAGTTTTCCCAAGCCCCCCAGCCCCAAATGGCTGCGGCGGAGCCGGCGGGCTCAGACACACATGGTGTCTCGTTGAAATGCAGATCGTTTGGGGGGTATATGGGAGTCTTGGCTCCGAGGAGCTTCAGCTGACAGGCTTATTTGCACACTGGCTCTAAAATAACCGTGTAGGCTTTACATGACACCTTCTGTTGCTTTGGTGCAGAGAGGGGCTTTCGAGTGCCTTCCTTGCGGGGAGGGACGGGGCGGCCAGCGCGAGGGCTGGGGGCTGGCGGAGCCCCCGCGCCAGGCAGTGGCCTGGCGTCACCCCAGCATCGCCCAGTGTCACCCCAGCATCGCCTGGGTATCACCCCAACACTGTCACTGTCCCCTCAGGACCACCAGCACCACTCGGGCATCACTCGGGTACCATCCCGGCATCGCTGGGGTGTCGCCTCGGCGTCACCCCGGCTTTGCAATCCCCCAGCTCGGAGGGAAGCGGCTCCAGCAGCACTAAAACGCCACTTCTGGGTGCTGCAGTACTTTGGCACGCCACCAAGTTTGGGATCTGGCTCCGAATTCGCTCTCCCGAGGTGGGGTTTGGGGGTGGAACGTCCCATCCCGTCGGTGCCGCTCGCCGTTCCTTATCAGCCGCTGCTCCGCCGCTGCTCCGATTGTCAAACACGAGAGATGCTTTCACTCCTATTCAAAATAATTTAAATAAAAATGTTGCTACAAAGTGGAATAATATCTTTTGATGAATGTTTTTAAAGCCCTTTAGGTTTTCATGGTAATTTGCAGTGTAAAATTATTTAGAGATAAGAGCCAAATTAGCTCTTATAGGCGGAGGTCGATATGTCCCGTTATCCATGGAAGCAGTGTTTAAATATAATCAGCCTTTACTCTAATGCAGCATAATTGTTCATTTGAAATAGCTTTTTTTTTTTTTTTTTTACTCCATTCAATGAGTCATTAAAATATTCAAAGGATAATGCAGTGAATTGGAAATGAATTTATCACATTATCCTGTATATACTGTAGAGCATCAGGTAACCAGGCAGAGTCGGAACCAGTTTACAGCGAAACCCAGTAAACAAGGTTTTCCATTTTGTATTCAGCGGGGAAAGAAAAAGAAGGGAGAAAATACTGCCCTTCAAATGGAAAGCTTTCCGTCTTTATTCCCCCTCCTTGGGGAGGAGGAAGGGGGAGGGCGAGAGCAGCGAATTTGTACTCCACTAAAGCCTCGCTGCTTTAACTTTATTTTTATCAAAATATGTTTGTAACAGAAAGTCGTTATGGAAACCGGTTCTGCCAGCCGGGAGAAATCCTGCGCCAGGCTGGAGCGGAGCGGGACCCGCCGGGCGCTGCTGCCACCGGCACAGCTCGGCTCAGCTGCCCCCACAGAGCCCTTCCCAGGGCAGGGCATGGGGGGAACTGAGGCACAGAGCTGCCAGAGTCACGTCCAGGGTCGGAGACGGGAACTGTGTCCCACGTTTTTGAAGGAGAGCCGTTCCCACCCATCGCCCATCCCGCCAGTGGCTTTCCCCCCACAATGGGTGCTCTGGGTGCAGCTCCCGCTGCTCCAATCGCCCCCACGGCGTTGTAGAGCAGAGTGGAGAGCAGGTGGATGTGGGATTGGCAGGTTTTTGTGCCCAGGGACCACAGCACCCCCGCTCCCAAAGGTCCTGGCACCGCTCTTGGTCTTCAGACACCGCGGTGTCTTCTCCGGCGCTCGCGTTTGTCAGCGCGGTTCTCGTCGCCGGTTGATAAACAGGCTCCGGGTTGCAAGTGTCACCATAGAAACAGGTGCTGTCTTAAGCAAACAAGGGCTTTATTAACCTTAAAAATTATGGGATTTTTGCATCAGGAGAGGTTGGAAATGGAGCTGTGGGGGGCCAGCTGCTCGTCCAACCTGCCCCGTGTCCCCGTGCCCATCCCAAAGGGATGTGCTCCGCTGTAAACTTTTCCTCTCTAGCACGTGGCACGTGGCTCCAGCTTATCCAAAATGCTTGAGGTTTATCAAAAATAATAGACATCAGCTGCTAATTGCTGGCTGCTGCTATTCCTGCTGCGTGAAGAGTTGTAGGGACACCTTGGGGACGCTTTTGCAGAGCACTCGTGATCACATCCCAGCAGGACAAACACCTTGTCAGAGCAAGGAATGATTCTTAGTGGGTGAATTGATGCTAGAGGGGGAAAAAACCCCAGCTTTTGGGTATCCTGGAGACAGGAGGGATCCACATTTTGGGAGGTGCTGGCGTGTTGGTCAGGGATAGCGTTTTAAGGTTAGGGTTAGGGTAAGGTTTGTGTGCTGATCCATGATTCCCATGGATCTGTGACACTGTGGAACCCCTGAAAACCTGCAGTGCCAGTGGGATCTGTTGCCTCGCTGTGGGGGAGAAGGGGCAGATGTAGTCATTGGTGCCATGGTATTGTTCCTCCTCGCTGGAGCCCTCTCGACTCTCCTTTTTGGTGATGAAACCGAGGGTTTGAAAGGGAAAGAACAGAGAGAAGTGTTGGTTTAATTGATGACTTGGCTCCTTGGAATAGTCAGATCCCTGGTGTGAGTTTCTGTCGCTGCTTGTTAATGAAGCCTTTATTAATAAAAGGGGAAAAAAAAATTAAAAAAGAACTAAGAAAAAACCAAAATAAGTAAAGAGGCTGCTGTTCTGGGGAAGTTTACTTTGCACTCCAAGATCTACAGAAGAAATTCTTCTCTCTTGAGGGTGGTGAGGCCCTGGCACAGGTTGTGGCTGCCCCATCCCTGGAAGTGCCCCCAAGACCAGGTTGGATGGCGCTTGGAGCAACCTGAGCTAGTGGGAGGTGGGGTGGAATGGGATGAGCTTTAATGTCCCTTCCAACGCAAATGGTTCCATGATTCCATGGTTCTGTCAGTCCTGGGGTGCTCTGTTTGGGGGGAAATTCGCCCTGGTGTGGCAGGGGGTCGATCCCACTGCTGCATCCCTGCCAACCCCAACATTCCCACCCCACGTGAGCTGCCACTCGGCTTTATGCTCGCCTGCCTGGTAATTAATGCTCCCAGGTAATTACCCTCCCAAAGCCCTGGAAGAGCTGCCACTAAGCAATTCCCCCTGGCACAGCAGGATCTAAAGGCACGTGGTGGATGTGCAACAGCTTTGCTTGTTTTGGGAACGACCGCCCCACGTCCCAGATGCAGCAGAGTCAGGGCTCTGCTGAGAGGGCTGAGTGTGTTTGCTGCACCCATTTTGGGGCATGGAGAAAGGAAGGGGGAAAGTAGCAGGACACCCCAAAATATCCCAAAACCTCCTCCACCTGCTCTGGGTGCCGCACTCAGGAGGGCAGCACCGGCACGGGACACCCTGCCACGGTGTCACCCCCTCCCCTGAGCCCCCTACCCCGGTGCCAGCGGAGCTGTGGGGGCCGTGCAGGGCTGACAGGCTCAGCACAGACGTGCATTATATGATTATTATCATTATATTGCCAAGGATCCGTGATGAGGGAGGTGATTACGGGCGAGGAGGTTCTCGGGAGCCGCGAGCTGCTCGGATCCATCCGCTCATCCCAGCCCTGTCCCACGGGTGCTCCTGGCCCTGCCGTTCCACAGGGGTGAATTTAGGGGTGAAGCCACAGTGCTAAAGCATTCAGCACCCAGAAACCCACCTGGTTTTGGGGTTGTTTGGGATGTTTCCACGTGCTTGTCACACACTGACCAGGAGCTGTGCCATGAGTCGCTCCCTCTGCTCCGTCTCCTCACAGGTACCGTTGTTATCCTGATGGGAATTCATTTTTTTTTTTTCCCCCCTTGATGCTTCTATTTCATTTAACATGCAGAGGCTAATAATTTGTCACAATTCAATAAAGCCGAGGTTGCAAACACTCTCACTGCTGTTTATTTAAACGATGGTTTGTTAATTAGCTCCTCTTAACGAGGAGAGAATAAATCAGATAAACCCTACCAAAACGGCAGGCAGATATTTTGCACATTAATTTTATTTTCCAGTTGAGATATTCCTGGCAGCCAAGCGCTCACTGACTCCCTGCTCCATCCCAACCTGCTCTCCAAGCCATGGTGCAGGTATAGGTGTGTGGAGGAGCATTGTGGCACCAGGATGATGCTCTGCTTTGTGGTACTTTGGGTCCAGAAAGGACTTTTCTGCCTGTTTTATAGCTCTTTACAGGCTTTCTTTTTTTTTTTGGCTGTGGGGCTCCAGCCTGGCCATGGGAGGGATTGACCTCCCAGCATGCCAGGCGGCCCTCTGGTACTCCAGTTTTCCCTCTGCTTGTCTAACCTAGGGGAGAAAACAGGAATTAGAACAAGACTAAAGTTGTGCTGGTGCAACCTGGAGTTTAGGGAAGGTTTATCCATCACCGAGCTCCGATTCCATTGCTGGCTCCACGGAGAGCACTCAGCTCCCGTCCCACCACCATGGGAATATCTCATATGTAACCCATAAAACGTGTCCTGGGGGTGGGATTTCTTGAAAACCATTGTGTGTGTCCCCCTGTGAGCGTTTGGGGACCCCTGTGAGCACCCGGGACCCCACGAGGATGGCCGGAGGAGAGCGGTGGATCCCATCCCGTGCGCTCTCCGGGTCTACCTTGTGGAAGAGACGCTAATCAGTGATTAATCGGGCATGTGTGGTTGTGTGGGAGCGATTTGTGTTGGAGGAGGGAACTCCTACAGCACCCCGGTCATGAATCATTTGAAGAGCAAATTTGTGCAGTTACCAAGGGAACGGAAGAAAGGAAGGGACTTCCCTTTGCCGAAATGACTCGCGCTCTGATGCGGCTGAGAAAATCGCTCCAAAAAAAAAAAAAAAAAAAAAAAAAAAGAGCCGAAGCTGTGACTAAGCAGCAGAAGTTATGTAAAGTGCTCGCTGGGAAGTGCAGGGGAGGGACAGCACATCCTGCCGCTGCCCACGGCGGTGGCGGGGGGCGGCCGCCGGCCCCCTTCCCTCCTCCCCGGGGAGCGGGGGCGAAACGCCGGTTGGGCTGTTCCCGCCGCCGCCCCTTGCCCCGACCCTCAGAGCTGCTTAAAAACACCTGGGAAATGCCTGGGAGTCCCTGCTGGAGTGGGGCATCGTCCCCAGGCTGGGACCACCACGCGCATCCCCCGCCCTCGGTCACTGTTCTCCAGGTGTCACCGGGAAAATGGCCTTGCTCTGGCTGAAGGGGGGTGGGTTTGGGGGTGGTTGTGCCCCACGTGTGCAGTCCATCACCCTCATTCAGGCAGGTGTGTGGAGCCAGGTTGTTTCCACGGGGAATGGCAGGTTGGGGATGTGATGCTTCGCACTGGGGCTGGTTTGGAACAGCTCTGCCAGGGCTGGGCTCGTGGCCGAGGGTGGGATCCTCTGCTCCCATCCTGGTGGGAATTCAGCGAAGGGTCAACTGCTCGTTTCAGGGCTTGGCACCCAAATCTGATGGTGCTCACCCAAATTTAGGGGACGGTCCTCCAAAGGGAGTAAAAGCCTCATGCACAGGCAGAGGCACCAACCAGCGTGGAGGCTTCTTAAAAACCTCGGGAATCTGGTTTTCCCTCTGAAAACGCCACCCCGGGGCTGTGCCAGGGGGGAGCAGCAAAGACCCAGGGCTGTGGCAGCGAGATCTGTGTCGGCAGCACCGGAAAGATCCTTGGGAATCTTTCCAACTTCCGCCCGGGAGCCCCCGAGCCCGGCGGGGAGCCGCAATATCTCCCGAAAAGGGAATGCAGAGGCAGCTGCACACACGGCGAAGGAAAACCCTCTGCCTGCCCTCCCCTGGTGCCACAGACACCCGGTGTCTGAGCGATTAGTCACCGCCGAGGCTTCCCTCCTCCACAGGCAGAGCCTGTCCCCCCACACACAGGGAACCAGCGGAATGCTTAATTGGAGTTCCTCACACCTACCCGGGGGTAGCCTGAAACGAAGTGACAGTGCCGAGCGAAGCGCTGGAGTCAGAACCCCGGGAGCTGCGGGGTTGCTATGGAGTTTCTGGAGTTGGGTTTTAAAAAGGAAAGGGAAAGGGGGGAAAAAGAATTTTAGAGATAGATAGATAGATATATATGTAGTGGTCCCGATGGCAAAGCTGAGGGTGCTGCTGGGATGTTCCCCCAGGGGGATGAGGCTGCAGGGTTGGTCTCTGGAGGGGTTTCTGCTCCCCCGTGGGATGTTTGGTCTCCACAAAGGTGTTTTGTGCCCTGACAGCAGAGCTGAAGGAGGTTTGGGGTTGGTAAGAAACTCCTTTAAGGCTCCTGCACCCCGTGCGTGCAACGGGTAGGAAAGCTCATCCCTGCATCCTGTGCATGGGAGGGGGTAGGAAAGTTCTTCCCTTGTATCCCTTGTGTGGGAGGGGGTAGGAAAGCTCATCCCTGAATTCTGGAGTTGGGAAAAGGGGGTAGGAATGCTCCTCCCTGCATCCTGTGTGTGGAAGGAGCAGGGAAGCTCAGCATCCCGTGGGATCCAGACAAGGCTTTTCCTCCCTGATTACTTTTGGAACTGTCTCAGATGCACCAGGAAAGTCACTGGTGACCATGTCCCCCGGGGTGGGAGGGCTTGTCCCCACAGCAGCCCCAGTGCCTGGGTTAATTCACCCAGAGGAGGCAGGGTTGGAGTTCAACTAAAGGATTTATTTTCCTGCCTGAAACTTCCTGGGAGGATTTTAAGCCTTTTAAAAGCAGTTTCTCCTCCCTGTGTGGGGCCAAGCACCCAGGTCTGGGTTGATCAGCCAAGGGGACAGTGCAGCACTGGGACCCCCTTAGGTGGGCATACCTGTGTCCTCCCTCTCCTAGAACCCCATCAGCTTCACCTTCATCTTCCTCTGAGAGCTGTTTGGGCTCTACTTTTGAGTATTTTATTTTTAAAATGCAATGAGCGGGTCCCAGGAGCTGAGTCCCCAGCACTGACCATCACCTGGGGGAGCCTGAGCTTTGCCTTCCCTCAGGAGAGGGAAATTATGGCTTCATTCCCATCAGGAACAGCTTCTCTTCCCCAAAACAGAGGAGGAAAACAGGATATCATTTGTGGTTTCGTGAAAAAGTCTTTTTTTTTTTTTTTTTTTTTTTTTTTTTTCCCTTTTTTTTTTTTCTGGAAGCACAGCTCTCCCCCAAATTGCCTCAGTGCCAGATCCAGCCCCATCCTGCTCCATCTTGCCCTTGTCCCGGTGCTGCTCAAGGAGCTTCCTGGTACCAAAATGCCACTTTACACCCCAATCTCTCCCCCAGTTGATAGTCTGGGTGTACTCCCAGGGGTTTGCAACCCCCCACAGTGCTGGGATCTCTCTGTAGCTTCGAGTCCGACCCCAAATCTGCGGGGTTGGGAAGGGGCGATCGTTGCAGCCTCATCGATCCCACGTGCTGCTGCCCCGGGAAAAGGGCCCCTCATCGATAGAGCATCGACTCTCTCGGGGACACGGCCACCTTAAAAAGATCATCTGGAAGCGAGAGCTTTGGGCACCTGATGATTAATTAGTGTGTTGTAAATGACTCGGAGCAGAGGTGGCCGGTAAATGCGAGAGCAATTAAATCCGCACCCCTCCGACCCCTCGCCCCGACGTATCGATCCCCCCCGGCCGCCTCTGGGGGGGAGTTGAGCCGGGATTTCATCCCCCTGGCACTGGGAAAAATTACTTTTCCCAGGCTGGGACCTGCTCCTGCCTCTCAGTGCAGGCTCAGCAGCCTCCTCGCCGCTCCCCTTGGGTTTATCCCCTGCTGGTTCCGAGCGAGGGACGGAACAAGGTAGGAGAGCGAGGAAAACCCTCTCCGCTGGCTTCCCTTGATGAACTGAGCTAATTTCTCTCTTAATGGTTCGCTCCGGAGCTGAATGTGAGGCTTTCCTCCTGCACAGCAAACCCTCTCCCACACACAGACAAATAGGCTGAATATTTAATTGGAATTCCTCACACCTACAGGGTAAAGCCTTGTCAGTAGAAATAGAGCCCATCGCCAGCTGGCATCCCCGCACGCCACCCACCTTCGCTCTCAAAAAGAAATCCCTCCCCGCCCTCCTCCGTTTCCCTCACACCCACGGGGCCCCCCCCCCGCCCGCGGGAGGGTGTTGCCCCTCGCTCCCGGGATGCCCTCTCAGGGATGGGGGTGCCGTGGGAGGGTGCCTGGGAAGTGCCACCCCGCCCCAGCAGGTCGTGCCGGAGAAGATTCCCCGTTTCCCGTCACCTGCAGGCCTCGTTGGAGCAGCCCCACGTGGCTGCCCGAGGGACACCCCACTCTGGGGACGGGTGGGGACCCCCAGGGTGGTGCCAGGGGACCAGGAGCAGCAGAGGGCACTGCTGGTCTGTCCACCTGTGCCTTCCCTGCCGTGATGAAACTCTGGGAAAAGTGTATCCCAACTCTCCGGGAGCTTGTCTGGGATGGGGGCTGGCAAAAGGGTGTGCTTGGGAAGGGGATGCTCCATCCAGGTTCTGCCTGACCTTCCTGACTCAGGATCACCAGGCTGGTGCTGAGAATGAGAGCAGGTACTGGGAATGGATCTGCCTGCCCTGCCCCTGCCCCTTCCCACCTCCATCCAGGGGCTGCAGGAGCTCTTCATCCCCTGCTGTAGGTCCAGCTCCAGAGCTTCTCTGAGCAGGGAAATGGGGAAGGGTCAGACAGGCTCAGCACCCAGAAAAAAGGGCTATTCCCAGGGCATCCTGTTCTCAGGGATGCAGAACCTCCAGTGCCAGTGGAGCAGGAGGATGGCAGCGGGTCATGACCCCTGGGAGACACTGCAGCACCTTGCACTGCCTTTAATGCTGCTGGGGACAGTATTCCCTTCACTCCTCCAGTATCTCCTTTGCTTTCCAACAGAATTTCTCTTTTCTCATCCCCCCTCTTTTCCTTTCCTGCTCTTTCTCCCTCTCTTTCTCCTCGTACCTCTCTCATCCCAGGTTTCAAAGACCCCCCCCCCCCATCCCCTGCAGGGACCTGCCACCATCTGCGGTTTTCTTTTCCCTTTCTTTCCTTTTTTTCTCCCCCCCCCCCTCTTTTTAAAGTTTCCCCATGTCTTTGTCTTAACGAGCCAGGTTAAATATTCTGTAATCAGTGTAATAATACACCTGGACTCGTTCTGGAGATATCTGCCTTTTGTACTGCGACAGGACATTAATAGTAATTATTCTGCTTTGTAATTGGAGCTTTAAATACTAATTCAAACAGCCAGAGGAAAACCAATTAGTGCTAATTTATCTCTATGTGTTTTGGAGAGCCTGTGTCTGTCATACTGTGAAGAAATAGGTTGGTAATTAGTACAGTTGGGTGGTAGATAGAAGTAATTATCAGATTCTTTCATGTTCTTTAAAGGGGGAAAAAAAAAAAATCTAAAGGCTGCATGACTCTTCCTTTCCGAGGAAGTTTGCACCTCCAAGGAAAGGCCCAGCCAGCACCAGCTCCACATGAGGCTCCCACCTGTATCCATGGGCTCCTGGTGCCATATGGAGGGGCTCTTGATCCAGGGATGGGGTGTTTTGGGCAGGGACTGAGCAGAGTTTGAACCATAACCTGTGTATTTGAGCCATAGCCCTCATTTATGAATCCCATCCTGTGCATTTGACCCAAGCCCCACGTTTATGGAACTCGCCCTGGGCATTTACAACCACAGAATCCCACAGTGGTTTGGGTTGGAAGGGACCTCAAAGCTCATCTAGTGGGCAAGGGCACCTTCCACTAGCCAGGGTTGCTCCAAGACCTGTCCAACCTGGCCTTGGACACTTCCAGGGATGGGGCATCCTCTGGGAAATCCATTCTAGGGCCTCCCCACCCTCACAGCCAGGAATTCCTTCCCTATATCTCACCTAAACTTCCCCTCTTTTGGTTTGAACCCGTTGCTTCTTCTCCTGCCACTGCAATTCCTGGGGAAACGTCCCTCTCCAAATTCCCTGGAGCCCCCTCAGGCAGTGGAAGGTGCTGTGAGGCAGGAAAGCTGCTGTTTGAGGCAGATCCTACTTGTTTCAGACACACCTCATGCTTTTAAGCCAGACCTTGTGCTTTGAGGTGGCCAAACAGCCGCTGTCCCCCTCATCCCTGTCCCCATCATCACTTCCCGGAGTTCTCTTTGCTTCCCAGGAGGAAGCAGCAGGTTCCTCGAGGATGCTGGGCCCTGCCACACGCTGCTCTTTGATTTTTTTCCACTTCTTGAATAAGAGGATCTTGAGGTTTTCTCTGTGGGAAGGATTTGGGTTGTGGTTACTTCAGTCTCCACCCCCCCTCAACCCCCCCAAAAGTTGTGCTATTAAAAAAATTAATAATTCATGGAGTAGTTGTTCACCCCATCAGGAATTCGGGCCCAGCCAGACCAGGAGTGCAGCAGGATCTGCAGGAATTCATTAATGGTCCATTCAGTGTTTCCTTTCCCCTTTAAAACCCCAGTGGAGTTACCTTGGTAATAATAAAGTGCACCATTCCAGGAGGGAGGGAACAGGTTCTTATTTTGATTAAATGGATTTCTCCTCCTGCCTTCCTTACCCCTTTTATTCCTGCCAATTTAAAAAAAAAAAAAAATTTGTTTAGGGGGAAGGAGAAGAAAAAAAAAAATTATAAGCAAATGCTAATGCTGGGATAAAAAAAAATTAAAAAAGGCACATTTTTTTCCAAGGAGGGGAGAAAATGCCTTTGGAAGTGTTCTGTGCAAAGAGATGCCGGGGGGCACGATATATCAAAGAAAATATAATACACCCAGGTTAAAACTAATGATTGCCATATAATTAGATGTGAACCATTGTGCTATAAATGTGTATTCTTCAGCGTGCTGTGATTTTACTGTAAGAGAGAGAGAGAGAGAGAGAGAGAAAGAAAGACAGAAAAACACAGAACCCAGCAACATACTATAAAAAGCACTCTGTTGACTTTTCGGCTGTTTAGTATTCCTTGCCCGTACTCCCCCGGGAGTATGTAATTAGTGCTTTATGAAGAGTGCATTTAAAGCAGTTTAATATTCACCTCATTCAGTCTGAAACAATGTGATCACTGCTTAGACAAATCACTGCTCCTCACTGACATCCTCTGTCAGTACATTACCTCTGAAAAGACCTTTCAAGAGGCTCCCATGTTAATTAGTTGTCTGTCATGGATAAACAGAGCCGTGAGCAGAAGGGCTGCACCAGGCCAAAGACACACAGGGAAATACTGGGAAGGCATTTTTTTTTATTTTTTTTTAATCCTTCCCCCCCCCTCCCTCCCCAATCCCGTCTTTAATGAAAATTCCTGGCTTTCTCCGGCGGTTTGCTGGCACTTCGCGGAGTTTTGCGTGGCCTGGAGTGGAGCCTGGGTTTTCCTGGGATGCTCCCAGGGATGCTGAGCCAGGGCTGGCACTGCCACTCCCTGAGGGGGGTCTTGGCTCTGGGAGCATCCTCTGCTCTGGATGGGCACCTGCTGAGCTGCCCTGCTGTGCCCCAAAGGGTGAATGTCCCAAGCAACATCCCAGCCTGCATCCCACTGCTAAATCCCAGCCCTGAATCCCACTGTTACATCCCAGCCCTGTGTCCCAGTACAACATCCCAGCCCTGTGTCCCAGTACAACATCCCAGCCGTGCATCCCGGTGCAAAATTCTGGTCCTGCATCCAGGGGGCATTATTACATCTCAACCCTACATCCCAATCCCAACCCTGTATCCTGGTCCTGCATCCCAGCACTACATCCCAACCCTGCACCCCTGTGGTCCATCCCAACCCTGCATCCCTGTGCCGTGTCCTGGCCCTGTATCCTGGTCCTCTGTCCCATCCCACATCCCACAGATGCTCTCCCAGGCAGTCAGGGATCCCCAGCAGAATTCCCCTCAGCTCCTGATCCCTTGGCTCTCCCTTTGGAAGTGTCAAGCCGCTTGAACCTGGAAGCTCCCATGGAAGCTGGCCCAGCCAGATAGGATGGGACACAGCACCCCAGTCTCTCAGGGTAGCACCTTTCCAGCCCATTCCCAGCGGGATGTGGGCATGGAAATATCCCAGAGCCAGGAATGGAACATGGGAAGTGTTTGATCCCGGCACTGCCACCAGCTCAGGGATGAACAGGAGGAATTTCTGCCCCCCCACCCCACCTGCCCCTGGCTTTGTCTTCCCCAGGAAATCCCATCAGTGATTTGTCCCCATCCAGGGTGCTCCCGCTGCCACCCGTGGGCTTCCAGCCCCCTGTTCTCCTTCCCTGGAACAACTTACTCCCTGAATCCTTCCCACGTCCCTCTGTGTGTCCCTGATGTCCCCTGGTGTCCCTTGGTGGCACCAGCAAGGTGGATTCAAGGCACCATTCTGGGAGCTGGTCCTGGCTCTGCTGGTGTCTCCTCAAGCCCCCATGGAAGGGATGGAGGACTGAGAACCACAGGAATCCTATTCCAGCCCCACTCTGGCAGCCCCCAGGAGCCAAATCCAACAAATCCAACACTTCCCAGAGCCAGGGAGGACGCTGAGTCCCCACCAAGGTGCTTAAGGGGCAGATGAGGTCCCATGCTGTCCTTTCCCTTTGGGAAGCAGCAGACATGGAATGCTGCCTGCTCTGCTGCTGGGAGCGATAGCCGAGGCTGGAAAACACGAGTGGGTTTGGGTGGGTCCCACAAGTGCATCCACATGCACATCCCAAGCCATGGTGGGAAAGACACGGAGCATCCCCACGGAACACCTTCCTGAGCCCGGCCCTGCCACCGACCAGGGGTGTCTTGGGGTTTTTCCCCTTTTCTCTCCCTTTTTTTCACCGGTTTGTTTCCCCTGGCTCTCTTAGTCACGAAGGTGAGGCACTGACAGAGACACAGACATCAAAAACAAGAGGTGATGAAATGCTGGGAATAATTAAGTTGCGCTAAATCACCGGCCCCGGCGGAACACTGCCAAGGCGCCCGGGAAAACTGGAGCACCGGGAGCAGAGTTATTATTAATAATCACCAGCGCCCCAGAGAACAACAACCTATTTTGCACCTCTCTGCACCAAAGGAGTGGGAAGGGGCCGGGAAGGGACCCCCATCAGCGTGGAAGGGCGTGAGGTTGGGATTTCCTTCCCTGCACGGCACCGCACGTATCCCGGCGGGATATTTGGGGCTGTCCGGGACGGGATCCATCCCGGAGCCATCGCCACAGTCCAGGCTGCAGCAGCAGCCCCAGAGCAAGTCTGCTCCCGCCACGGATCCTCCACGCAACCCCTGGGCCTTACGTAAGGGCAGCCTTATCCTGCTGCCATCGGGGCCCGTCCTGGAGCTCCCGTTCCCAGCGTGTGGGCGAGCCTGTTCGCCCCGGGCTGGGAATTGCACAGCTCCTGCCCCTCTGCCTTGCACCACTGCACGGACTGCTGTGCAATTCCAGAGCGGCAGCCGCGTGCAGCCCGCCTTGGCAGGGTGATTGGGGTGCGTTTCCCCTCGTGTGGTGCCAGGATTAACCCTTCGGGACTCTTGGGAAGGTGTTCCAGGGTGTGCAGGGCTCGCTGCCCTGCAGCCCCCTCTGGTTCTCCCTTTGGTGATGGTGTGCCTTAAGGGACACCCATGGCTGGGGGAAGGGATGCTCCAGCTCCCACAAACCCTCCTGGGCACTACTGTGTTTTTTTAGGGGAGAGAAAAGAGACCTCAGTGCTAAGATTCCTTCTCTAGCGAATGCTAAACCAATGGCTTCACACTTTACACAGGACAAGGCTCGCTTTAGGGCCTGACCCCACTTGGTTCCGTGTCTGTGAGAGCCCAGACAGGCTCTTTGCAGGGTTTGGGGCTGATTTCGGATGCCACGTGGCCGTGGGTAAAGCCTGAGCCCCGGTTCCCACCGCCCTCCCCACCGGCACACGTTTCGTCAGGAGAACAGTCCAGACCTGGTCAAAATCCTCCCTGGCGGGGGAAAAGCCAAGGGTGTCGAAATTTGGGAGAGTTGTAAATCTAATGGGTTTGTAAAATCTTTAAGCCGCCGTCTGCAACGTGCAGGTAAACCTTTAATTCCCTGACAATGCCGAGCTAACTCCCAGCTAAATCCCTGATTCCCGTGCACCGTGGCCTGTCTGCAGCTTCCACGCTCTCTGGATGTGGTCCCAGGGGAAAAATTCCCCAAAATATCCATGCACCAGGTTGTGGTGCTTCTGCTCTGCTGATGGAAACCTTTGGATAGCTTTTTGTGACTCTTAAAAACAGGAATCACACGGGATCTTGCGTCCCTGAAGTGCCCTGGGCAGGGGGACAGGGAAAGAGACACCGAATTGGGGGGTCCCAGCTCTCCCTTTTCCTAAAACATGTTGGATGTGAGGTGTTGGAACGATCCCAATGCCGGCATAGCCAGTGCCAGCTGACAGAACCTTTCCCCCCTTGATCCAGCCGGATCCGATCCCCGTGTGACAGGGAGAGGGAGCAGCTGCAGAGCCCCGTCCTGCCCGGAGCAGGGGGAGCCCGACGGGTTTGGGAGCTCGTCAGCGCAGCGATGACAGCTCCAGGGATTGGGATTGCTCCACGCGGGTCCCATTCGCTGGGAGAACGTTTCCCAACCTGGTGGAACCTGTACGGACGACCACCCTTTCTTAAGCAATTTTCCTGACTCAAGATCCCACCCCGAGCCAGAGGGAGAGGGATCTCTGCTGCCTCTTACAACACAGCTCCATCCAAACTGGTTTTCCCATTAATCCCTCTTCCAGAGGGTTTTTTTCTCCCTCTTTGTTTTTTTTTTTTTTTTTGTGACCAGAGGTGCTGTTGAATCTTCAGGAGGGTGTTTGGTGCTGTCTTGGCTTTCCTCAGGTGGGGGGTTGAGCCCACCCATGGCACCCAACACAGATTAGCCAAAATTGTGTCTTTTATTGGAAAGATTTTCCTGAGGCAGGAGGGAAAGGAATGGCTCCTCTGGGAACTGGATGAGTGAGGCACAGGGAGGGACTGTCCAGCAGTGCCAAGGGATCCTCAGCTCTTTTTTTTTTTTTATATTAATGGCCCAATATCTAACTGGAGCAAATCCAGAGGATGGCACAGCGTTCATCCCCCTTGGATTTACAGCCAATTTCCAAGGGGTGAACATTCTTATAGGGGAGTGAGAAGTTGCTAATTCATTCCAGTGCTCAGCAAGTCATAGAATCATGGAACATCCCGAGCTGGAAGGGACCCACAAGGATCAAGCCCAGCTCCTTGGTGACAATCCCAGTGGGCTAAAACCCCTCCAGCAACATACCCCAAACACCTATGGAAGCACCTGCAGCCATTTCTACCTTATAAATTGATTTTTGGCTCCTGGGGACGAGCCGGTGCCTCCTCCCCCCGCATATCCCCCCCCTCCCAAGCAGGTCCTGGCAGATGAAGGGTTACTCAGCCCCATCTGCTCCAGCTCCCCATTTCACAAGGGCGGGCTCGGAGTTTTTACTACAAGTTTCAGACAATGAAGGTGTGTCTGCGCTCCGAGCCTGGCTTGCCCGCTGTGTAGGCGTCGGGTTCAGCGCCGTCTTGTCAACACTTGAATATGTTGAGCATCACTCACGGGGCATTCTGTAAGAAACCTATTAAGTTAATTACCGAGGCTGTGTGTGTGTGTGTGAGAGAGAGAGAGAGTGTGTGTGTGTGTGCATCTCCTGTAAAAATTGGGCTTTCTTCTCCTCGCAAGACACTCGTGATGCAAGCCCCGGCCTCTCGGGGTGATGACATCTCGTCTGCTGCTGTAACTGATACGGGGCTCGAGCTGCCTGAGAGGCTGTGGGATGGCGTGGGGGGAAGGTGGGCTCAGGGTGGGACCCCCCCTCTCAACCTGCCTCGGGATCACCCGCCCAAATTTAAGGACCTGCTGGTTACAGCTGGAGAGGAATGAGGATGCCAATCCTAAATCTGCGGGGTTTGAACTCAAACTGCTGTAGGGGTAGGTCGAGCATCCCTGTGGATGTTTGTTTATACCATTTCTGCTCCCTCCAAATTCCTGGGCAAAAAAACGCAGTTTCATGGATTCACAGCGTGATTTAGGTTGCAAGGGACCTTAAAGCTCATCTTCTTCCACCCCTCCCCCCTGCTGTGGGCAGGGACAGCTTCCACTATCCCAGGTTGTTCCGAGTGCTTTCAACACTTCCAGGGGTGGGGCAGCCACAGTTCCCCTGGAAGACCCCTTGGCTTGGGAAGAGGGCACAAGTGGCCTAAAATTATCAGGGTTGGAGGGGGGGGGTATTTTGGAGGGGCTGGGGGTGCAAGGCAGGTGGCACAGAAATAGTCTCTGGCAGCACCTCCACCCCTAAAATATGTAAAAAAAAAAAAGAGTTTTCCCTCGCTGGAGCCCAGGCCAGGGGAGGAAAGCGGGGTGAGCTCTGGTTCCTGGCTCCCAAGGTGTTTTTTTTTTATTTTTTTTGGGAGGCACACTGGGCATTGCACAAACAGCCCCCGGCGCTTGCACGCGCCCCAGGTGGGGCGGCTCGGCCCCCTCCCTCCTCCCCTCCTTCCCAGAGCATCCCACGGGAGCCCGGATCCGGTGGACTTTTATGGAAGAAAGGGAAGTCCATGGCACCGCCAGAGCAGCTTTGGCAGACGTGCAGCTGCAGCAGCTGTTAACCCCTGATCCTCGGGGTAGGAGCTCTGCCTGCACCTCTCCTGCCTGCTGGGGTGCAAGTTTTAGGGGCAGGGAGGAGGGTTCAGCAGCCCCACTATGGATCTGCCAGGAGCCTGGGGAGGCTGTGGGATGCTCAGCAGCAAAAAACCTCCATAGAGAAGGTGCATTTGGCTCTTTCTCACCACTTAAGCCAGTGCAAAAGTGCTCCCTATCCTTCCAGGACGCCCCCTCCCCTTAAAAAAAAAACCCACCCCACAAGCAGGAGGGAAGTGTGAGGAAAAACTTGTGCTGCCCCAGAGAAGGATGTTTCCGGTCGGAGTTTCTCCCGTCCCAAGGGCAGCTCTGGACTCTCCCTGCGAGCGCTGCCAAATCCTGCCGTCAGGAAGCGGCGTGGGGAGGGGGGAGGACGATGGGGTGGCCGAGCCCGAGGCCGCCCGGATGCTCTGGGGGGGCCCAAACACATCACGTTCCCCTCCCGTTCCCCTCCCGGCCAGGTCCGGAGGAGGGCAGGGAGGAGGGGGAAGGGGGGGCGGTGTCGTCATCAGAGGCGATGGGGACACTTTTTGGCCAGCGGAAGGAAGGGGAAAAACCAAAAATGAAATGATAAAATAAGGAATAAGTCGTCTTCCCCCCCCCCCCCCCCCCCCCCCCCCCCCCCCCCCCCCCACCCCTCCAGCGCTCCCATCAGATTAGCGGAGCCGAAATAGCCGAGCCGGGCCCAGAGCGGGAGCAGGGCTGGCACGCGCGGGCTTTGATCCGCCCCCGCGCCCGGGGAAGGTGCCTGGGACCGGGATCAGACACCCCAGGGGAGGAGGAATTTGCAGGGGAGGGTTTGCGGCGAGCGCGCGGCCCACGGACACCCGGCGGCCCCGGCGTGCCCCAGCCCGGCTGCCAGGGTGGGATTTGGCACCCCTGTGGCTGCTGGAGGGGGTGGTGGGCATGGTATCCGATCCCAGAGCAGGTCCAGAGGAGCCCGTGGAGGTGCTCCAAGGGCTGGAGCCCCTCTGCTCTGGAGCCAGGCTGGGAGAGTTCACCTGGAGAAGAGAAGGGTCCAGGGAGACCTGAGAGCCCCTTGCAGGGCCTGAAGGGGCTCCAGGAAAGGGACTGGGGACAAGGGATGGAGGGACAGCACACAGGGAATGGCTTCCCAGTGCCAGAGGGCAGGGTTAGATGGGATATTGGGAAGGAATTCCTGTCTGTGAGGGTGGGGAGCCCCTGACACAGGTTGCCCAGAGAAGCTGTGTCTGCCCCATCCCTGGAAGTGTCCCAGGCCAGATTAAAGCAACGTGGAAGGTGTCCCTGCCCATGGCAGGGGGTGGAACTGGATGAGTTTTAAGCTCCCTTCCCACCCGAAGCATTCCATGTTTCCAGCCTGGTTATGCCTCGTGGTGGTTCAGCCCCACGTGCCCCACGGACACGGTTATTGCTGGATGGCATCAGCACTGGGAACGTTCTGGCACTTTCCATCCCCCAATGGAATCGCATCCCTGTTCCCAGAGGCCACTCAGCTGGCAGAGTCTCCCCACGGACACATCCCAGGGGAGGCTCCCAGTGCAGGCTCCACTCTCATCTGCACAGAATCAGGCAAAGGGCCTTTAAATGACTGAATTAGGCAAAATTTGGTGTTTCTCCAAGAATCCTCCGGAAATCTGCTGCTGGAAAAGCAAGCTCATCTTAAAGCTACACGCCATGCAGAGCAAACAAGTTTCCCACTCTCAAGAAATGGGGCTGGAAAAGACCTTTCTGGTCCTGCCCAGCCCTTTTTTTTTTTTTGGCTGGTTCAATGTTGTTCTTCGTGGTGGGACCTCGGGGGCTTTGTGGAAAGCTCTCGTGGGGCACCTTCCTGGGGAGGTTTTGGAGGTGCCCAATGAGAACTGGGGGTGATGGGGGCACCAAGGGAGCCTGGATCCCATGGGGTGAGTGGGAGGAGATGGTGGTGGAATTCCTGGGAAGGACCAGGACAGCAAATGCAGGTGTGGTCCAGCAGCTGCTGGGAAAATGGGTGTCGTAAGTGGTGTTGGAGCGGTGCCACCCTGTCACAGCGAGAGAATCCAGGAAAAAAGTGCCCTTTTCTCCTTCTGCCCCTTGAGCCTGAGCCGTCCTCAGGCCTTCCTCCCCCTCCTCCTCCTCCTCACCCAGCAATTCATCCACCCTCACTTCCCACCCTAGCAGTGCAGCATCCACCGTTATCCCACGGGCACCAAGGGGGCAGGGGATGCTCACAGGGGGGTCCTGGCTGGATCCTGAGCAGGACAAAGCCCAGCCCAGCCCTGCCCTGGCCGGGCCAGCACCGGGCCAGTGGGTCAGGGTGACTCATCTGGCAGCAGCTCCGCCGTGAGCTCGCCCACAATTGCGACACCGCGGGGATGTAAAACCCAGCCAGCCCGAGCCCGGCATCCACACAGCTTCCTAACACGCCCCTGGGGTTGCTACCAACATCCCTGTTGTTCTTAGCAATCCCATCATCCGTCATTTATCGTCCTGGTTTACAACAGAGGCCCAGGGGCTGGGAGATGGGGCGTGACTGCACGGGACGCGATTGCGGCGCGCCCCAAAAGGGTCTTTGGGGTGCATCTACCCCCCCCTTCCCAGTGCTGCTGGTGCTGCTCCAGCTTCCCAGCATCTTGGGGCAGCAATCAGAGCATGCACAGCCTTCCCTATCATTTTATTCCACCGTCATTTTATTCGAGCAGTGCAACTTTCTCGCTTAAACAAACTCCCGGTGTCAGGGATCCGGAGAGAGGAGGAGGAGCTGGAAAACTCTTCCAAAACATGAAGTTTTTTGGCAAAGCAGCCAACCTGGACTCTCAAATCCACCCCTTAAACCCAATCTTGGAGCGTCCTGGGGCAGCCACATCCCTCCTTGCCCTGTGCACACGTCGGGGATGGAGCTCAGCATCCTGCATCCCATTTCCACCCCCCTCCCCTCATCTGCCTCTATAATCCCACAGGTGTTTTAAAATTAAAAAAACAACAAGAAAAACAACACTTCCCCCCCCCCCTTTTTTCAACACAAGTGTTTTGTCTGAGGTTTCAAAACCATCCCAAGTGTCATCACAGCCTCCACCCCGCTGGCTTGGACCCCTCACCTACATCCTGAAGGAAAGGCGCAGAGAGGCACAGAGCCCGTGCCAGCAACGCCTAAGCCAGGCAGGTATCTGTGTCTCACTGCAAATCCACCCAGCAGAGCCTCCCTGTTTTGAAAGGGGATATTCTGGCACCGGCAATGCCATCCCTGGGCTGCCAGGAGAGAGGCAGGAGCTCCCAGGGAAGGTCCCAGATCCGGGATGGGTTCGGGTTATGAAGGGCAGAGTTTTGTCTCTTAGATTAAAAAAAAACAAAAAAACAAACAAACAAAAAAAAACAAACCAAAAAACAAACTCACAAAGAGCCACAGGCTGAGGTGATTTATGTTTATTTGGCTCAGTTAATAACCCGTGGCACGTCCTTCCCTGCGGCATTAGGGTGGATCAGACAGGCAGCATTTAAATTGCAGCCGTGCCCGATATTTATTTTTTAATATATTTTTATGGTCGCCTTCCCCAGTTATGGTGAGGCAGGAAAAAAGCAAAAAAAAAAAAGTCAGGAGGCTGCAAGAGTTCCCTGATAATCCTAAAATTTGGGGTAAATCATTGGAGTTCAGACGCCAGGAAGCTGGGAGAGGTTTTTCAGAGCTGTGTTGGAGCTGTGATGTCCCAGTGTGTGACATCCCAATGTGTCCACCTTGTCCTGCTCCATCCTGAGCCTCCAGCAGGGACCCAGGAGTGACAACGGGACCCCTCATGTCCTTGGGGAACCTCACAGTGAGTTTTCCCAGGAGTTCTGATGAGCCTCAGGCAAATTTTTGGGATGTGGATGTGTATTGCTTCGGTGCATATTTATGTAGCACCATCTCTTTGGTCAGATGGGGTGTCCTGGAATGATTCTGGTGTTAAAATCATCCAATTTTGGTGCATTTCAGTCCCCAAACAGGTGGATCCAGTGGCTGTGTGACCCAAATCCACCCAGGTTTAGCTTTACTGAGGTTCTGGATCAGCCCTAAAGAGAAGTTCCCTGCAGAAGGAAAAGCACCTTTTCCTCTCTTTGTGATTTATCGAACTTTCAGGCACAGGTTGAGACCAAACCAGTCAAATATCACCTGTAATGGTGAAATTCCATTCATACAAATGTTAATAAATTAAAATAACGAGTTTAGGCTGTGGGTAAGGGAGATGACCAGGCAGGGATGGGGGCATTCCACGTATCCCACCCCGTGTTGTTCGATGAGTCCCCTCCTTGTAGGGATTGTGCATTGCTGGAGCCCAGGACAGGAGGAGCAGGAGGCTCTGGAGAGTGGATTAACCTCCTGTCATTGACATGCACGGAAAGCAAAGTGTCTGGGGTGTGAGGATCCACTGGGAAGTTTGGCTGGAGACGTGGGGTACCCACGTTTTGGAGCAGGGAAATGCTGGGAATCATTTCTGCCCTAGGCCTGGGATGGCCTGGGCCTTATCTCCAGCTGTGCCTGGGGAACGAAACCGGCTCCCAGCACAAGCCCAGGGCCCTGAGTCATCCCAGGATCCGGGAACCAGGGCTGCAGGGAAGCACCGGAGGCTGAGGATGAGGTTTGGGGTTGGGAAAGCTGGGCTGGTTCCAGCGGCAAGGGGAGGTTGTTCTGAATTTGGGGTGTGATGGGATCCAACCTCCGTCAGGGTCTTGTCCCACCATCGCCTGTGTTAACTCATTCCCTGCCCTGGGAGTTTGCTGTGCATTTTTCCATCTTTCTCTCTTCCTCCTAAATCCTCTCCTGGTGGAAAGAACACGATCCAGTGGCATAGCAAGGTTGGCGTAACGGGATGTGACATTCATCATAAAAAAAGGGACTTGCAGGGTGGGGGCTGACAGGCTCCTTGGGGCACAAAACCCTGGCTTGATGGTGATGGGAAGAGCAAGAGTGGGCTGGAGCCGTGCCAGGAGGGAGAGGGTCAGCGTGGCGTGGGCGAGCAGGAGCGGTTTGGGAGCATCCCATGCCCCAAATTCGGCACCGGGATCGGTGTGGAAGCCAGCTGACAGGAAAACGGGCAGCTGAGCTGGGGAATGCCGGAGCCTGGGAGTGCTGGGAGCTGCCCAGGCCCTGCCCTGCTCCCTCATGGCCTCCCTTCCCTGCACGCAGGGATAATTGGAGGGAGAGTTTCTCTTGGAGCGGGTTTTTTTTCTCGCATGCTTTTTTGTTGGAAAGCAGGACGAGCCGGAATGTTGCTGGGAGCTGGGGTAGGAGCGGTGCTCACCGCTGGTGCTGGCTTTGGTGGGGAGGAGGAAACCCCAAAACGTTCACCTTGCTCTGCAAGGACACGGTGGAACAGATCCATATCCACCTGCAATTAGCATCCCGTTCCTTCATTCCCTGTCCCAACCTCTGCTCCACTCTGATCGAGGGAGGCTGGACTGCCATCCCGGCAGCTCTGCCCTTCCCGGGATGCTCCCCTGAGCTCCCCAAGAGCCAATTCCTACATCCTGACCTTGCTATAAGGATCACAGAGAGAGAGAGGAGAACAAATCTGGGCTCCCAGCTGTGCCAGCTTTGAAAGCACTTGCCCCGGTCGAGCTGTAAGAGGCAGCACAGGAGGAGCCCTGGTTGTTTGGGGATTAACTTCCCCGCTCGGAAAATTGCTGGTTAATGGTTCCAGCACGATCCCGGGGCCGGCACCTCGGCTGCTTCCCTGCGGGATGCAGCCCCCGTCCCCCGGCTGTGCTCCCCCCTGGTGTCCCCGGGGTCCGCGGGGTCGGGTTGGGACGCGCTCCCGGCGAGGCAGCAGCAGCCCAGCCCCGCTCCGCTGCACTTCCCTGGGTCCCATCCGTCATCTGTTTGTCCTGGTCCCCTGCCAGCGATTGTGCCGATTCCCACACCCACTTTCCATAACCCTCCGTCCTCGCCCGGGCGAATCGCTGGCGAGCTCGCCACCCATCCCTTTCCCCTCCTCTCCGATGGGATCAGACACGTTCTGGAGAGGGGGGAAGAGAGGAAAGAGGGGGGAAAAGGGAGAGAAAAAAAAAAAAAAAAGATCAAGAGGAAAACAAAATGTGACTCAGTGCCTTTAATTTATTTGTATTTATTTATTTACTCCCCACGCTGCAACGTGCGGGAGGCAACACTGAGTGCTGGCTGTGATCTTCCAGGGAGCCTTGGTCGTTGTCTGAGGCATCAGGAATTTGGGCGAGGGGGGAGAAATAATTTTCTCCACTCTTTTGGCCAAGGAAAAGATCTCAGAGAGGAGCTGCTGGCACACAGAAAACTGTGTGGCACAGATTTTTCGGGCTGCCCAGGTCTCTGCGTGAGCATCCCCTGCCCCGCCAGCACTCGACACCACACGGCACAGACCGGAGGGTGGAAATATCTAATTCCATCTCCTACACTGTGTCCTCGGCAGGGGAAAGAGAGAAAGAGGAGATAAAAGGCTGGGAAGCTCAAATGGTGTCATTAGGAACTATTAATGCCCTCATAAAAGGGCATTAATAAACACGGCAGCTCATCAGCGTCCATTAGCTCCGCTCGTGGCAGGGATCTTCGGGAGCTGCCAGAGTGTGATGCTCCCCTCGCCCTCACCAAAGGGGAAAAGGCCTGGAGGGGGGTTATTCCTCGTGAAAACCATTCCCTCCACAGAAAAAAAAAAAAAAATAATCAGGGAGGAAAAGCTCACAGGAGCAAGCAGGGCTTTACACCTTCAATCCTTCCGTGCCCAGAGCTTGCTCCTTGCTCCCAGGGTAGCTGTTTACTACGAAAGAAAAAAAAAAAAAAAA
>NW_020956572.1:156009-160274 GCF_003031625.1 Empidonax traillii
TAACTCCCAGGGCAGGTTAGGACGGAGGAGCCCTGGCAGCACAGTGTGCGTGGGCAGGACTGGAATAACGGGTGCCGTAGGAAAGGATTTACGAGCGCTGGGGAGGTTGGGGCTGGCTGGGAATGGCACAGCGGGTCAGGGGTGAGGGGTGGGTTTTGCGGGGCCAGGCTGTGGCTGCAGCTCCCGTTGCTGCCCCTTTGCCATCAACCCCCATCCCACTGGGCATCCCAGCAAAGCCTCACTCCTCCAGGGGAGCATCCCAGGGTGGGGATGGAGAGCAGAGCCTGCTGAGCAGCAGGACTTGCTCTCCGAGCAGGGGCTTTGCCGTGGAAATGCTGGTGCAAATCGCCTCATCCAGCCCCTTCCCACCCCTCCTGAGCACGGGGGTGCCGAGCAGCACCCAGGCTTTCCACAGGGATATCGTGGTTTTCCCGCTGGACCACAGCCCAGGTCACTGCCCTGGATCACCAGATCACTGATGGGCTCCACTGTGGGTGACAGGACAGTCTGTGTGCCGTGGATGGAGCCCCTAAATCCCAAATAGCCAAAGGAACCCCCTGCTGTGCCCCTTCACACCCACCCGTCCTGGAGGAGTTGTTCCCTAATGATCCTCACAAGGAAAACACACAAAATGCTGGAAAAGGAATGCCTGGGGAGCAGTGGGGGGGCAGGAGGGGTCCATCCCCACCCTGTGTGTCTCGGTAGCAGCTCACCCCTTCTCTCCTTGTCCTTTCAGGGTGCGGATCTGAGGGTTGGGAAGGTCAAGGGCCGTGTGCTGTCAGGTAAGTGCCGACCCCAAATGAGGGGATGGGGTCTCCACCAGCTGGGAGGAGGTGGTGGCACACCAGGACACGAGGGAGGGCACTGTCTGAAATAGGAGCCCCTTTTTCTCTTCTTTTTAATTCCTAGAGGCAAAAGTGGTTAAAAAAAAACTCCCCAGCGGTTGGAATCGCTCCAACCCAGTGCAGAAAAGAGGTGGGGGGGGGGGGAAGGGATTCAATCCTGAAGGAAAACACGAGATAAAAGCGGGTGAATCGCGACGACTCCTGTGATGTTGCACGAACAAAGACTTGCAGCTCAAAACGGGCCAGACGTGGCTTGGGGAGTTCACACCCCGGAGGGGAGCAGGGAGAGGGGCTTGGGGGGCTCTCCTGGAGCCCTGCAGGAGCTCTGGCCTCTTGTCCCTTGGTGTCACATCCTCCTGTCTCTGATGAAGAGCGAGGGGTGGCCATGTACTGGTGGGGTGCTGGGGGTCCCCTACCAGGGCGGGTGCTGCCCCAAGCATGGGGAGGGGGTTTGGTGGGGTGGAGCAGAGGTTGGGGCACCTGGCATGGAGACAAGGAGCACCCCAGGGCTCTGAAGTTGAAAGAGGAGGAGGAAAAGGAGGAGGAGAGGGGGAGGTGGCTGGCGAAGCAGGAGGTTTTGGGGCAGGTTGTTTCAGGGGAGGCAAAAAACAGAATCTGGCCCCTGGGCACTCAGGGAGGGGATGGATTTGGATGGGCACAGGGGCTGAACTTCCACTGACCAGGGTGCAGGACATTGGGTGGGAGAGCAACCCCAAGCTGGAGGGGGTGGTTACGGTGGGAAGCAGGTCCCACTCAGCTCAAGGGGATGCTCAGCCATCACCTTTTGCACCCCCAGGCTACGTCCGGCCCTCGCCCCCTCCCCACAGCGGGTACCACCGCTACCAGGTCCGCCTGTACGCGCAGCCAGCCCATGAGCACATCTCCCTGAGCCCCGAGGAGGACGCCTCGCTGGGTAAGGATCCACTGGGCCCTTGATCCCGGGCTTTCCCGGGGATATGGATAGTGCCATGAGTTCAGCCATGCCAGAAGTGCCGGGCTGGGGATGCTCCCCTGGTGCAAACAGAGTTGGGATCCTTCCACCGGGACATGGATGGGGTGTTAAATCCTTGCAGGGCAGAAGGAACCCTTTGGAAAACGTCTGGCGACGGCCTGGGTAGCGGGATCGGAAACAGGGAGAGATCTGGGCTGTGAAATCCAGTTGGCACATCCAACACCCCCCCCCCCTTCTTCCCCACCTGGAGCTGCGGGAGTTGCATCACCCCCACCTGGGATAAGGATCAGCCGTGGGGATGGTTTAGCAAGGGATTGCTCAAACCCGGGCTGACACAACGCCTGCCAACTCCCAGCTCCTCAATTCCCAGCTCCCCTCCCAAAATCCTGCACGGTGGGGGATGGAGGCAGCGGCCGGGACCCCCGGAATGCCATCCCTGCTGCCTCACCCTGGGGCATGGGATAACCTGCAGGACCCCCTGGGTTGGGGGTTCCCTCCCTCCCTCCCTCCCTGCCTCCCTCCCTGCAGGAGCTCTGCACCTCACGTGGCCTCAGCAAGGGAAATTTCCAAACTTTCCCGGCTGGGACCACATGAGCACAGCCCGACAGGCAGGTCAGGGCGGTGTGTCCCTGCCTGACTCACCCCGTGCCTGTTAACCCCACATGGAACAACCCTGGCGGGGGGCAGGGGGGAGCCAGCTCTGGGCGGGGGGGCTCAGTGTCCCTGGAACAGACCCCGACACCTCCCCGTGATGCTCCTCCTGCAAATCTCTCTGTGGGTTCTCTCTGCCCTTTGATTTGTTTTCTGGCTCATTAGCTCAGTGTGTTAATGACACTGCTGATGTCACCTCCGCCCCACTTCCCGGCCCCTCATGCCCACCGAGGTCAGAGGAGGGGGCTCCGTGCTGTCCCCACATCCCCCTCGCAGCATCCCAGGGATGGGCAAGGACACTGGGACACCCACCAAAGAGCTTTTTCCAGATGAATCCTCTTATTAGCAGAATATTGGGCTCCAAATCCCAAAAAACTCCATGCCCAAAGAGTTAAGCCACCCTGTGGAAAATCCCCCACATCCCCCTGTTCCCGAGGAGGTGTGTGGGGGGTGGCCAAGCAATCCCCACCCTGCGCTGTCTCCGTCTCGTGCCTGAGTTTCCCAGCCTTTCCCGAGCTTCCTGGGAAAGACCCAGCGGATGTTCCGATCATCGTTTGGGTCATCCTTTGTCAGGCAGCTGCAGGGGTCTGCTGGGGGCTGGTGTTTCAGTTTGGAAGGTTATTTTTAACTATTTCACTGCTGGATCGCATCCTTGCCCTGTCCAGTGGGTGCTGCCGGACTGAACCACTGGCAGCTCGTCGCGCTTATTCCCAGGGAATGAGCCCTAAAACCAGCCAAAGGATGAGTTCTTGGTGTCTCAGGGGTTTTAAATAAACCTATCCCCTTGGCAGTGGGATGAACACACCAGTGGATTCATCCAGCCCTGCATGGCTGAGCCCTGTGGTGTGAAGACAGCGCTCAGGGGAGAGGAACAAATGTAGGCAGTTTGCAGCAGAACTTCCCATCTTATTTGGCCTTAAACCAGCCCCATTTTTTTTTTTAATTTATTTTGCTTTTATTTTGTTGTACATCTGGTGGCACTGACACCTCCCTCTCGCCAAGGGTGGGGGCCACCCTGGGCAGGGAGATGTCCTACCTGGAGCTCCTGGTGGTGCAGGGAGCGGTGCTGGGCCCTCCCAGCCTGCAGATGCATCCAGCTGTCTCCCTGTGCCACGCATCCATCCCTCTGGCAGCTTTTTCCCTGGCAGAGCATCTCTCACACCGCTCAGCTCCCAGAAAAACTCCCTCCTGGCACGGGGTGTGTTTTGGAGGCCAAGCCGGGAAAGGTCCCCGGGCCAAGCGTGGCCGGGGCGGGGTGGGGGGGGGGCAGGGGGAGGTGACATGTGCCAGATGGGATGGCAGGAGCTCGGCTGGAGCCTCCAGAAGAGGGCACTAAACCAGGACCTGCCCGCGTCGCCTGTCCCCGCTCCCGGGAAAGATCCCTGGGAATTCAAAAGGCGAGGGGCAGAGCGGCGAGTGTAGGAAATAAATCTGTACTCCTCCTCCCCCACCGCCTGGCTTTGCAAAGCCAGCAGCTCGCAGGGAGCCAGGACAATTCCATGGTGGCTCTGGTGCCCACCCTGCCGTGGGGATGTCCCTGCTGGGGTGGCAGCGGTGGGCACAGGTCGGGCGCTGCGCCCAAGGGCACCCAGGCTTTTGGTGGAGGAGCTGGAAGGGCTGCAGCTCCTGCTCACATCCCTCCTGTGATGAGGAAATCAGTTGTTTACGGCTTAAGAGTTTCTCCAGGGTGGCTCTTGAGCAAAAAAAACTTGTTTCATCAGAAAAAAAAAAAAAAAAAAAAAAAAAAAAAAAAAAAAAAAAAAAAAAAAAAAAAAAAAAAAAAAAAAAAAAAAAAAAAAAAAAAAAAAAAAAAAAAA
>NW_020956572.1:160745-164548 GCF_003031625.1 Empidonax traillii
ACACACCATCCTGATCCTTCTCCGTGAGCGTTTCTGATCAACACTGGCACCAGCCGGCTCTGAGTGACCTCGGGCAAAGAGCTCTCTCAGGGCCTCAGTTTCTCCACTGGAGGCTGATTCACTCCACTTTTTTGGCCGCTAAATTGCCACCAAGCACCGGCTCTGTCCCCGCTGGGGACGTGGGTGGGGGTGTTTGGGGTGTCCCTGCCGCCGTTCCTCCCGCTCTCCCCACTTCCCCCTCCCAGCCAGGAGTGTCACAGGCCGCGGTTGCATTTTTGGGGAGATGCAAGATAAGAGTCTGTGGTGGTGTGTGCGAAATGTCAGAGCCACCCGTGGCATCCCCGGGGCGGGGGCACTGCCGTGAGCTCTCGGTCCGGCGGCAGGAGCTGCCACGGGAAAATCCCTCGGCCCGGGGAATTCAGGCACCCGGCAGACCCCAGCTGCGGTACGGGGGAATTAAAGTCCCTTTGGCTGCTTTCATTGAGGGGCAGTGTTAATTAGCACAAAACCCTGAGGTTTAATTGCACCTGCTGGTGCTCCCTCTGCTTCCACCCTGTTCTGGTGCCCACCAGCTCCGGTGAGAATGGAGAGATGCTCCAGCATCCCAATCCTCCTCCCACCCTGGAAAGATATTTTACAGCTGGGAATGTGGACTTTCTCCTCCTGGAAATTTTGCCTCAGGGAAGCAGTGAGCCCCCTCTGGGGACCAGGCACTGGGATGAGCCCGACCAGCCACCCTCCCCGTGGCTCCATCCCTTCTCCAGCTCCTGCTCGGGATCGGGGCAGCAGCATTGACTCACGAGCCGACCTTGTGCTCCTCAAATCCGATCCACCCAGCTGGAAAATCGGGTTGGACTGGGCCCCAGCAGGGAGGGAAAGGCTGTGGCTGGGACGGGAGGCAGCGAAGGGCTGCGGGGGGAGCTCATGGTCCCGGCCTGAGCCCCTGGGTGTCACTTAATGGTGACCAGAGCAGCAGCCACCGACCTCCCTCCCTCCCGCCCACCTCCGCCGGGACATCATTAATCTTGGCAGAGAAGCATCAGGGCTCCTATCAGGAGAACATTCCCGCTGATGAGACTGATAAATTACAGCCAGGGGAGGAGGGAACCAGTGTTTAAAGGGGGGGCAGTGGGCAGTGGCAGCGCTGGGGGAGCCATGGGGTCAGAGGGATGCCGAGCTCCCCAAGCCCAGAGGGTGCCTCGTGCCTCAGTTTCCCCTGGATCAGGCAGCCAGGCACGTGTGGGTGTCAGCGGGCACTCCCCTTCCTCAGATAAGGGCCGAGTGTGATGATATAATCCTCGGGAAACGAGCTTGAAAACGGACCAAGCCACGGATGAAACGCTGTATTGTTGTGGCAGGGAGAGGGGACAGTGGCACTGCGACCTCGGCTCCCTGGCTGGCCCCTCCAGCCCATCCCGCTCCCTTCCCAGCTCCCTGATCCCGGTGACTCACAGTCCCTGGTCCTGGCAGCCAGTTGGTGTGATTTGGGATGGCTGGCACAGGGATGTCACCCCGGTGGCCATGCCAGGATGGGGCACCTGCTTCAGGTTGGATTTGGGGTGCAGGGGGGCATCCAGACCCCCAGACCCCATATCCTGCCGGTGCATCACCCCCTTTGCCACCCCGGCGGCTGCCCTGGGGCTTTCCCTACCCAGGACGACCGGGCACAACCGGTGCCATGGCAGGTGGGAAAGTAGGTCAGGAAAAACCCCAGCCCCACGCACGGGGCGAGAGCCGGGGCCGGCGCCTGTAGCCCCACGGCGGCTCTGCCTCCTCCGGTTCCTTTCATCCCGCGCCTCTCCCGGGGCTCCACGAACATCAGTGACAGCCCCAGCCCCCCCTGGGAGTCGGGGGGTGCCGCGTCTCGCTCTCACCCTGCTCCCAGGGGGCACGGGCTGCTCTCCCCCGGGGTTTTCCCAGCGCTTTGAAAGCCGCCGGATGAAAGGCACCCGGCAGAGGCTGCGGGCGCAGAGGGAGTGTCCCCCCCCAGAGACCCCTTTCCCTGGTGCCACGCTCGCTGGGACCCCCCTGGCACGGAGGGGAGGGGGTGGATTGAGGCCCTGAAGTGAGCAGCTTCCCCTCCTGCCAGGGGTGGAATTTGGGGATGGAGGTGTTTGTGGCTCTGTGTCCCGGCTGGGGGTGACACCAGTGCGGGACGTCAGGACTGGCCTCGCTCTCGGCTTGGTTTGGGCCCTCAGAAGGTGGCAGTGATGATGTGGGGACACCAGCAGCAGCCTGATGCGTTCCAACACCTCTCCCAGCTGGAATGTGGGATGCAGGGTCTGTCCTGAGCATCCTGTCACCTCCTTCTTGGGCACTGGAGCGTCCCAGCCACGGCCTGTTGCAGCTCCACGAGGTTGCAGGGTGCAGTGCCATCACCAGGAGCATCTCCAGAGCCTCCTGGAGCTCAGAACCCAAGGTGGGGAGCAGGTGGGAGCTCCACCAGCACCCTGAGCCACCACTACCCCCCAGCCCCATGCAGGTGATGCAGCAGCTCAGGTTTTGCTCAGCACTTTTGCAAGAGCAAAGAGGACGCTTTGCTCCAGTTGGGGCTGAGATGTGACGGCAGATAAAGGGCTGCCAGGCTGTGGTGTGACATTAAAGAGCAGCCAGGAAGAGGAGAGGGCAGGTTTCAGATAAACAATGGGCCCCTTTTCCCGCCTCGTGACACCAAGGCCCAAGTGTCCCATCCAGTGTCCCACAGGGAGGGGCAGTGGTGGCAGTGTGAGCTGTTTCAGTCCCTGGGAAAGCCCCTCTGGTCGGGAGCAGGATGCTCCAGCAGCCACCAGCCAGACCCACGCTGGCTGTCAAGCCCTGGCAGGGTGCAGGGGGATTTCTGGCCCACAAGGGTACAAGGGAACCCCTCCTGCCCAGGAGAGGATTTCCCTGCCACCTCCGTAGGAAACACCACAGCTGGATCCAGCCATGGGCTGCCCCCAGACCTCCAGCAGCCTCAGGTCAGGGCAGAGGAGGAAGGTCAGGAATGAAGAACCTGCAGTTTGTGGATGGGTGCATAGGAGTGAGGGGCACGGGGGATCTCCTGCATCACCCCCACGTGCCCTCAGGGGATTTCCAGCCCAGCCACCCCTGGGATGGGCTCGCAGGAAACTACAGAAAGGTCTGCTCCGAAATCCAGAGAGGCAGGAGAGGAACCAGCCCCATGTGCCCCCTGGGGATGCTCAGGGTTGGGGTGCCCTGGGCTCCCTGCTGTCCCCGGTGCCTCCCAGGGGTTCAGGATGTGGTGTGGGCAGAGCAGCAGCAGCACAGCCTGGAGCTGGTCCCGGAGCATCCCCATCCTCCAGCCCTGCTCACCCCCTTTTCCCTCTCTCCCTAGGTTCCTGGGACCTGAAGGGCTTCGTGGAAGACTTTGGGCTGGGTTACCCTGTGGCCAAGACCCAGTTCCTCACCAAATACTACGAGGATTAACTCCAGCCACCACGCCCTTCCCCTGCACCCCCTCACACCGCAGAGCCACCTCCTCCCGGAGCTCAGGGGACCCCAGGACCCACCCAGGGTGCGCCCACCCTGCTCCCCACCCAGATCCACAGCCCCAGCCCCTCCACTCCCACACCTGAGTTCCCCTTTCCCATCCCCAGCGGTGTCTCAGCTCACCCTGGCTATCCCAGGAAGGGATGGCGTCACCTCTTCTCCTCCCCTCACCCCGTTTTCCAGACCTTACCCCCCCAGCATGTCCCTCCTGCACTTTGGGGACCTTGAGTAGTTCTAATGCCTGCAGTTTCCAGAATAAAGTATGGATGGAGCACACGGGGGAGTCACGGGCTCCTTGCTGGCAGGGATGAGAC
>NW_020956573.1:0-111989 GCF_003031625.1 Empidonax traillii
AAAGAAAGAAAGAAATTGAAATAATCGTGCGTGCACGTGCTTTTGTGGGTGGGGTTTTTTGTTTTCTTTCCTTTTTGGGGTTTTTTTAAAGGAACCTTCATTTCTCCTGCATTGTCCCCCCCTCCCCTCCCCTCGTGTCTCACCCCCGGATCCCTGGTGGGCTCCCCCCCATCCTCCCCTCCCACGTCCCCGTGGCCACCCCCACCCTCTCTTCCTCCCCTCCCCTCCCCTCCCTCCCTCCCTCTCCCCCACCCGGAGGCGGTGGCAGCGCCGCGGAGGCTCCGCGGGGGCTGCGCGGGGTGGGCGGGTCGCGCCGCGCGGGGCCGGGGCAGGCAGCGCTCCCGCGGCGTGTGCATGGATGGCCCTGCGCGGCCCGCGATGGCTGCGCGCTGATGGCCCAGCCCGCCCCGCTCGCCATGGCTGCCAGAGACGAGCTCTACAGCAAAGTCATCCCCCGGCGGAACCGCCAGCACCGCGCCGGGACCATCAAACACGGCTCCTCGCTCGAGATCCTGCTCTCCATGGGCTTCCCGAAAGCACGGGCGTAAGTCGGCTGAGCGGCCCCTTCCCTCCCTCAAATTTCCTCCCCCAGCCTGTTCGCTTGACGGCGGAGAGAAGCGGGGGGAGCTGCTCGGGACCGGCGGGAGGGAGCGCCAGGGATCCGGGGATCCAGCCGGGAGGCGGGGATGAGGTCCCGGAGCGGCGGGATGCGCTCCCGGAGAGGGGGGATGCTCTGCCGGAGCACGGGGGATGCGCTCCCGGAGAGGGGGGATGCGCTCCCGGAGAGGGGGGATGCACTGCCGGAGCGGGGAGATGCGGTCCGCGAGCGGCCGGGGCAGCGAGGGATGCTCTCCCGAGCGCTGGGAATGCTCTCCTGAGCGCTGGGGATGCTCTCCCGGCAGCGCGGGATGCTCTCCCGAGCGCTGGGGATGCTCTCCCGGCAACAGTGATGCTCTCCCGGCAGCGCAGGGATGCTCAGTCGGCTGCGAAGGGGATAGGCTCCCGGAGCGACCCGGAGATGCCTTCTCGGAACGGTCAGGGCAGCGGGAATGCTCTCCCGCCAGCGGAGGGATGCGCTCCCGGAGCCGGCGGGATGCGCTGCCGGGCCGGCCGAGGCAGAGAGGGGATGCTGTGCTGGGCAGAGAGGGAATACGCTCTCGGAGCAGCCTTGGGATGCCTTCTGGGAGAGGCCAGGGCAGCAGGGAATACTCTCCCGGGAGTGCAGGGAAGCTATCCCGCAGCAGGGGGATGCGCTCCCGGAGCGGCCCGGGGATGCCGTAGGACCCGAGGGATGATGCTCTGGATGCTCCGAGGTGCCGGGGAGGGAGAGGCAGGTGCCGTCCAAGGTTCTGTCCCAGCACCCCGGGAAGTTGGGGATGGCCACGGAGGCAGCTTTTGCACCCCTAAACTGAAATAAGAGCCCGTCGCTCCCGCGCCATGAAAATAACGAGTCCCTGGGGCGAGTGCTTGAGCTCGGTCATGTAGCCTGGAGATTTTCTTTAATCCCTGTACAAGTCACCCAAAAAGGGACGGAGCAATGCAAGAAGATTTCCGTGCGAAGCCCGAAGTGGTTTCTGCCCTGGTGTCATCTCCCTGCGTGTGCCTGTGCTTTTAATTAATTAGGCAGCCACGTAATGGTAACTTAATGATGAAACAGAGCGACTCCTGAAGTGGGACCCGGCGCTTTAGGATGCAAATGAAACCGGGGGGGGGATCGGGATGGTTCCTCGATCTCCTTAAGTTGTCCCGTTTGTACCAGTCAGAACTCAGTGGTTTGGCAGCCTGTCTTTGGGCAGGTTTTTTTACAAATATAGAGGCAGACAGATGCAGTTTAAGGACATATGTCATCTGTGGGTTCGTGGATCCACCAGCACATGCAGGAAATCTTGTGTTTTCCACAGTCCTCCTTGCATTCCTCAGGGCTGTCAGTGATCTATAGCTGTCTGTTGAGATCAGCACACAGCATTTCTATACAGGGAATGCAAATGCAGATCAGAGGAGGCTGGTGACTTCATGCTCTGCTCGGTTGGAAAAACAGATGTGCATCTTTCAGAGTAGCTAGAGGAAAAAAAAAAAAAAAGCAGCTTGATACTATGAATGAAACTGGTTATTACCTGCACAACAGTGCCATCAAGGCTGACAGGCAGCCCTGCTCTTACCTCACTGAGGAACTGTGTCTATGGGTCATGTTCTTGCCCAAGAAAACCACTGACATTTGATAAAAATGCACCCAGAGCCTCGTCAGACAAGCCAGAGAAGGTTAAACACAGGGAGCAAGCCAGAGAAAGGGGTAAAATATTCCTAACTGCAAAAACTATTCATTGCAAATCTAACCAGCCAGATGGGTGAGGCTGTCATGATCCTAAATTCGGGATAATGTGACATAACCCTGCTTGACAGCTCAGCTCTCTGCTGGGAGAGGGACCACTTTCCCCATCTGAAGTAGCAATTAGTGCCCCTGTTCCAGCCTGCTGGAAATGCTACAAATAATTCATCATTAAAATTCAGACAGGAAGCAAAATGGAAATCAGACATCTCAGCAGTGCCACCAAGGAACAGCACAGGTTTGGAAGCCTGAGGGGCAGGACTGTGTGGCCACAGGACATTCCCTAAAGGTCATTGCTTCCCAGAAAATGCTTTTTAACTCACAGAATATTACATGTGAATGACAGAGATGGCAAGGAGGTAAAACCAGCACCTCACTCTCAAATATGGCATTGAGAAGTACCCTTAAAGACCTTTTGAGTTCCCCCCCCCCAACCTCTCCCACCTCTGTTTTCTACCCCAAAGCCACAGTTAGAGCAGGAAACAGGGAATTCAGTGAAATTTCAGTTCTGTGCTTGTAGATCCTGCCTACAAACACAAGCCAGGCTGGTACTTAAAAGTGGTGACCATCTGTTTGGGTGGCTTGTGCAAAACAAAGCTCCAAGTTGTCAGACAAGTCTGTCAGGCATGTCACAAAATGCCATCTCTGTTGGCATCAGCGGCCTCCTGGCTTTTTGGTAGAGCTGGGGGGGAATGATTGGGGCAGGGGGCAGAGGGGACCCCTGGAGACATGATCAGAGACACAGGAGTTAGCTGGAGATCACAGTTTTTGGGTACTTTGAGCCGTTACTGAGATCCTGGGGAGCACTTTCAGCTTCTAATTCAGCTCCAGCAACTTCCATGTGTCTCACCCCCCCAGCTTTTGCCTCTTCCAACTGATACTGTTTCATTATTTGATAATATTTCTCCATGCCTCCATTTTCAAAGCTCAGATGGCCAGGATGATCCTGGGCTTGCACTGCTGACAGGAGCTGAGGAGTCTCATGTTCCTTTTATTTCCCTGGTTCTGTGTTCCTTCGGGCAAGCCACTTCCACCCAGTGTATGATGAAATAATCAAAGGTGAAAGGCTAAATATGGTTACTAGGATGGTTAGTCCAGACTAATTTAGCACAGACTGGCTCAGTTAAGGGCAGAAAATGTGTGAGCCAGGCTGGAACCAAGAGAGGCTGTCAGGATCTGGTGTTCAGATCAAGGTGTTATTAAATAAGCCCCTTTTTGTTCCCCTCCTGAATGAGGGTTGTGGGGATAAAGGGTCCACCAGAGGACAATACCCATTCACCTCTAAATCCTTGCTGGCACAGGTCTGCCTGCCTTCCCTCTTCCCAGCAACAGCTCCCATTCATCTGAGCCACTCCAGATCACACAGAGATGCCCAAACCACCCTGGGATGCCTTTACCTGTGCGTGGCAGCTGCTCAAACCACTGCAGGGTGTCACCCCTTTGAAATGCTCCCCTCAGCTGCAGTTCTGTTTTGTCTGGCTCTGCCAGCACACCCTCATTAGTTCTTGCTTTTGCAATTAGCCCACTGCTAATTACCTACTGTCTGGTCACACAGGAGGAGGCTTTCTCTACCCCGAGGAGCTTCTGATTCAAACAAGGAAGGAAGGCAAAGGTGATGTTACAATTCCCACTTTGCAATTTGGGCACCAAGACAAGCGTTTTACCCAGATCCTGGCCACTTAAAAACTATTATGTAGGTACAAGCAATTAAAAAAAAAAAATCTATAACCTGTGTCTGTAAAATGCTAAAAATAGGAAAATTTAGTGATGGACTGCAGTTTCTTTCAGGATGGAAGAAGACCTTTGACCAAATTTAAATTATTGAAACTTGTCTGGCCTGCACGGTGCAGAAATCAATGTACCTCCAGAGTCTGCACGTTCAGCGATCCACAGTTTTAAAAGTTTCATGACAGACTTTGAACTCCTCCAAAACATCCTCCAAAATCAGAAAGTTAAAATTCTAGCATGAGACAAAAAAAAAAAAAATTTTTTTAAAAATCCTGCTTTCTTTTTTTGAATTCTGGGTGCACATATGTGCAGGAATATATAAATATATAACATTTTAAAATGTTACTGCCTGCAGTTTCATACAACTCTGAATTCAAGCCACAGCCCCGACATGTTGTTTCAGAAGAGATCCAGGCCTAAGAAAATGAAGATAATTCCCTGGCCCCTGTCATTACTCAAGCTGGGTAAATCAATGTCCATAACCAGAACACTTCAATTAGAGGTATTGTGCTTTTCCAGGCACTGTGCTCTCTGTGATAAGAGTAAAGGAAAACACAGGTGCCAAAGCTTCCCAAAAATAAATGGATGCTTCTTCCCGTCATCTCAGCCTGGAAAAGGGGAACCATCTCCTACAGACAGGTGGATAATATTGGTTTAATGTGTAATGCCGTGTCTCTGGGTGGATCTGAACATAACTGCAAACATCCCCCCCCCCAATAAAAATGGGATAGACAGGAATATTGGACAATTTACAGTGAATCAGCTTCATCACTTCCCTGTGTGCTGCACATTTCCTCCTTCTTCCCTCCCACAAAAGACTATCTGAGTTTAACTCTGTGTCCACTCCCCTGGCCCCAGTCTGATTTGGATTTGCTTTCCCTGTGGCTGTGAGAATTTAGGAGCATTAAGGGTTTCGTTATTGTCAAAGAAACGCAGCTCAGATCCAGTTTACAAACAGTAAAATCTTCTCCTAAAACATGTTTTGCCTAGTAACAGACTTAGCAACATGGCAAGGCTGGAAGAAGTCCCTCCTTCCTCATGGGTTTGGGAGAGCTGGATTTGGGAAGATCCAGCGTGGAAAAAGAAGTGTGGCAGATAATCTTCCCATTTTGAAGAGGTTTCTCTTCCTTCCCGGCCTTGCCTTCAGGGTGTCAGTTTTCTGCAGATGCTCTTGGCTGAAACTCATCCTACTACAAAGAACCAGCCCAAAACATGGGCTTGCCCCAAGCCCCACCTGAGCCCAGGCTTTAGAAGGGTTTTCATGAGTTGTAGGGACTTGTGTTGGCCCAGGTGTGGAGGGAAACCCCACCCCACGGGAAGAAGTTGATACACAGAAACATTTCCAGAAGCAACAGCTTGGAAGGCTCCATTGAAAGGGGGTTTTCCAAGTTTTAACAGCACTGGAGGAAATCTTCAGCTGCTGAATAGAAAATCCAGGTGCTGCATTAGGGAGAAGATTTCCCTAATGCTCTGTGTGTGCTCATCACTCAGGACAGGGAGCTTTGGGCTCGGATAGAGCCGTGGATTGTGTGGCAGAGAAACCACCCAAGCAAAATACTTCCAGTAACAACCACCAGCCCTGTGTACATTTGTGATCAGGAGCTTCACAGGGAGAGTCTGTGACCTGTTTACAGATAGTGAAAGAGGAAGAAGTTGCTGGAAGTGCTTGGACAAGACCCCCCCCCTCCTCCCTTTCCCTACATGACCCTCCCTCTCCACGTGCCTGTTTAGGCTCTGACATTTAAGCTCGGCCCACACCAGGGGTTTAACAGATGAGATCGTAACTTGAGCAATAGTTTGAACAATTAACTGCTCCAGTTCACTCTTGCAATTCCTGGGCTCAGCACTGAGGCCTCAGAGCAGTTCTGTACATCTGTGCTGGAAGGGATCCAGCAGGTCTGCACGGAGCAGTGGGACACGGGGAGTGCGATGGAATCAGCAGCTGCCAGGAAGGTGCACTGGAGAAAGGCTGGAGCAAACAGGCACATGGATTTATAATTTTTTTTTTTTTCATTGGCTTTATTGCAAATTTCTGCTGCTGGGACCGGGAGATGATTCCTGCAGGATTCAGGCTGCTCCGTGCCAGTGGCTCCACTGTGTTTGGGGGTGGGGGGATCTCCATCCTTACTTTAAAGATCTAAAGTGATAAACCATAAAGGGCTCTTTGTTTCCACTGTGTAGTCTGGAAACTGAAGCACAGAGAAGCTTAAATATATACATCAGATCTATAGTTAGGCTGATACTGGCACCTACCTAAATCTGATACTTGATATTCTTCCCAAATCTGTAGAGTTTCAGTCCAACAGCTTAATGACAAGACTCAGATGTCTGGTCTAAATGGAACAACTGTTTCCATGGCATTGTACAGAATTTTCAGATGGAGGGACATTCCTTATCAGAGGCAGGAGAAGCCATTCCTGTGATAAGATCACCCTCTGAAATGATAATGGCAGCAGCAGTGCCCTGTGTTACCTCAGTGACTCAGGATACTGGACACAACTGCCATTAATCATATCTGATGGCTGGGGGAAGTGGAACAATCAGATATTCAGGTCTGGTCTGGGCAAAGAAAATGCTTCTGCCACAAACAGTTCAAGGACAGAGGCTCCCTGCACAAAGATTGCTCCCCAGACAGCCAAGGTCACTGCAGTACTTGCTGGATGAGTGCTGGCTGCCCAGAGAACAAGCTGGGTGTGTTCAGGGAGGAAAACACACCCCAACACCTTCCTAGTGCCTGCACACACCGTGCTTCAGTGGGATCTCAGATGTAAATGTCTGAGTGGCATCACCACGTGCAGAGAACCCCCAGTTCAGTGGCAATTCAGCCCGAAGCCAGCAATCCCTGGATGGCTGGGGTGTGGTTTTCAGGGCTCTCCAACTCTGGCAAACGCTGTAGGAGATGTCAGAAAGTTTCCCAGTCCCTGAGTACTTGGTTTGTTTTGGTATTAAAATTACATGGTGACAAGAAAACATTTGCTTGTGCTTCTGTCTCCGTGATGAGTTTGTTGTCTCGGAGCCAAGGTCCTGAACTTGATCCCACTCTCTGCACTGGGAAGGAGAGGAACTTCAGAGAGTGCAACCCAGGCCTCACAAGTCACTGACAGGGCCTGAAAAATTACCCTGTGCCTTCTGTGTCAAAACCCCAGGCAGTTCATGACTTGATCCTCAGCATGCAATTCCTTCTCAGGCTTCATATCAGGCTCCAGCGATACAGATACCAGTGTTATCTTTTCTGTCCCTTTTTCTCTCTCCTCACAGGCCTGATACCACTGTCAGGAGCCAGTTTAAATTTACTGATGAGATTCTCAAGACAAAGAACTCACTAGAGAAACTCATGATTTCAGATATCCAGGCTCTTTGAATGGAGCCTTGTTTGCATTAAATGCTGATTATCCTTCCCCCTCCTTGGAGGCTTGGTGGCAGTGGCAGCAGGTCAGCCTGTTCCTGCAGAATTCTGCACAATGCCCCTTATAAAGGGCGTTTATCCCTAAATTATTGCCCCCACTTTGCTGTGGAGCCCGTGCTCAAAGGATGCTGCCAGTCCCCAGGACCTCCTGGATAACTACCCTGACACAAGTCAGGGGGGGAATTCCATCCTTTGAAAGATTGTGAGTGAAAGTTTGGGGGGAAAAAAACCCTAAAAATTTAGTGCTTTTAGACATCAAGTGCTAATAACCCTGCTGGCCCCTCGTGGTTTTGAGTCACCTGTGAAAGCAAATCCCGGCCTCCCAAATCTTGCTCCCGCTTGGAAACGTTGCCCTGGGTTTTCACCAGAGCTCATCGTGGATTCACAGCATGTGCTCTGCAACTGCAGGAAGAATAGAGACATCCGTGTGTGTGTCTGTGCTGCACCAGTCTAATTATCCTCAACAAGCAGAGTCATCAAAAGAGCTGTAGTTTAGCAGCTGACAGGGTTTTGGATGCCATCACCAAGACTCTCTGCAGGCTTTGTGCTGTACAATGGGGTGCAGTGCCGAGTCTGTGTCTTACTCAGCCCCTCTATAAACAGACCCAAAAAGGAGAGGCCAGGGCTTTGCTTGGCATTATTCTGTCCCCACCATATTCCGTGCTCTGCACAAGGACTGAGTCCAGGGGGCAGCAAAAAGTGGTGGTGGGGGGGAAATAAATAAAAAACAGCAAGAAATAGTAGAGTGGGTTGAGGGACTTGATGAAGTCACCGTAACAAAGCAGCTGACAACCTTCATAAATGGAGTTTTAGACACCTTGTACCTCCTGCCTGTGTTCACAAGGTGCTGTCCCTTCAAATCCACTCTTCCTGATACTTCTCCTGAAGCTCTGGCGAGTCCCAGAAGCAAAAGGTGCTGTTTCAGGTACTCCTGAATGCCCACAGCTCCTGGTACACAGCTGAGACACCAACCTCACGCAGTCAGGGAGCAGAGCCACTGCTCCTCCTTTCCCCTGGGAAGGCTCAACCTTCCCATTTTTCCCCCCAGATTCCCAAAAGAATAAAGATGGGCACGGAGAGCAGATGTGGCAGCACCCTGAGTGGTTCCTGTCACCCACCAGTGGTGTAGAATCTGAAGAGAAAGCAAACAGTCATGAACTGGAACATGGAATGAGTGAGAGGAGATGTTTTTGATGGCTTTGCTTTCCCTGGGCACCAGATTCATGTCCTCCAGGCTGAATTCTCCTGTCACTGCCAGCACCTTGCCAGGCCAGTCCCTGCCAGCAGGAGATCAGCGTGGAGATGCTGGAGGAAGGTTATATATGTGGCTGAGCCAACCGTGGGATGTCTGCCTTGTGTGCCAGAAATGCAGAGGCAAACCCAAAAATTGGGAACTCTGATAAATAGCCCGACATAGAAAGAGGTTTTTCACTGTATTTCACTGACACCCATCACACTCCCCTCTGCTATTGTCAAACATAAGGCAAGTGCCATTTGTCCCCCTTTCATGATAGTGCAGAATTAATCACTCCAGGCTGCTGACTGTGACACAACTGCCAGTGTAGGGGAGGGTGTGTTTCGGACAGATTCTTCATCTCCTGATTTTTAAATTGGCTATTTTCTTTCTCCTCTGCTTAACGAAAAATACAGCAAGTTCTCACACGACACACAAATCCCATTAATGCTCTGATTCAGCAAAGCCCTTGAGCACGTGCTGGAATGGCTGAGAGCAGGATGTTCCAAACATTTCTACCAAGTCAAATGGCCCTGGAAACACCTGCCATGGACAAGGTGGGGGCTGTTTTTCTTCTGAGCTGTTCCCCATTTTGTCAAGAGCAACTGAAGCAGTTTCATGATGCAAATTTGAAGCCCTGAGTTTGTGCTGACCTGGAACACTGATACCATTTTTCCCCAGCGAGCAGAAGCTTGATTTGGGTTGTCCCACAGTCCTGCTGTGCCGTGCAAAGAGAAAAGGCAAACGCCCTCCCCGCTCCAGGAGGCAGAAAAAGCAAATTTGTCTGGAGAGGAGGATGGGGAGAGGCCAGACAGGATCATCTCCTGCTTGCACACTCTGATCCCAGCACTGCCTGCAAAATCCCTCGCTCCCTGTGTTACCCATAGTTACAGCTGAGTTAGATTGATGGGGAGAATTCACAGCTGCATGAGAATGGCACTGGCAGGAACAGCCACTTCCAAATAACTATCACTCTCGTTTTACAGACAGAAAAATTTACCACGAGACAATGCATCAAGTCACTTGATGCCAGAGAGAGGGCACCTTAATTAACATTTGCCATCCACTTGAGACAAAGGGCTCTCCAGAACTGCAGGCTCTAAGTGGTGTCAGTGATGTCCTGCTCCCTTGTTCTACAATTATATCGAATTTTCTCTTCCCAATCAATATTTCTTTCTGAGAGGAGCTGCCAAGGCCCAGTAAGTGTCAAATCACTGTGTATGAGCCGTGGATGAGTTGCAGTCAGTTCTCCCAGGCTCCATTCAAAGAAATCTCAGCCTAACCAAGAATTGGATCTGGTTCATCTTCACGCTGTCCATGGGCAACAGAAACGAGCCTTGGAGTAAATGTAGCTTACAGCTGCACCTCAGAAAACACATTTATATTCCCTTTACAGTCACTATATGGCTGCATCATAAATGCATTCATGCTCTGAGGGGCAAAGCCTTCCAGCAGTGTAAATCAGCCCAGCACCATTTACTCTCTTGGAGTGATGCTAATGCACACCAGCTTTGAGCATCTTACCCAGAAATAACCAAAAAAAAAAAGCTTTCTTTAGAGAAATGAGAAGGTTTATACCATTCAGAGCCTGTGCATAAATAAGACTCAGTACCAAAGCCTGTGGGAGAAAAATATAAACCTCAGGTGTTTCTCGCTTGTTCGCAGCACATTTATATGTTGGGGCCGCAGAGGATTTTATAAATAGTGACTCCAGCTCTGTGCCTGGAGCTGGGGCACGTAATCATGTTTTCCCAGGCAGCTGGGGTGCATTTTGGTCCCTGGATACCCTGATTAGTTGGGTCTGAGACACGTCAGCCAAGGCTGGGCAGAGGATGAGTCAGGATGGCTCCGCAGAGACCCGAGTGCTGCACAGGGGGCTGTGCTGTGATGGGTCAGGGCAGCTGATGCTGCTTCCCTTCAGCAGCACAGCAATTCCAGGTTCACTGCTCCAGGAGAATCCATTGTCCAGCCTGTTTAACCATCCCTTCTCAGCCTCTGCCGAGAGGTGCCCTGTGTGGGGTGACTTGCATGACTAAAACCCCTCACACCAACCTGAAACCAACTGGATGGGGGGATTTGAAGTCTCACTTTGACTGGGTAAGAAGAGTTCAGCTTGTGGGGGGGGAGATAATGACCCACTTCCCTGTGGTATTTCCTCTTTTCTCCCTAAGGTAATGTTTTCTACTTGCATGGGAAGATCAGCCTTTATAAGGACGCTGAATTTCATCATCCAACCTCCCAAAAAAAGCCCATCAGATGCTATCTCAGAGAGAGGATTTAACTCCCTAGGAAGACCCTGACTTTGGGGGTCAATTTATCTTCCCAGCTTCCTCCACTTCCTGCCCCTGAGCTGCTGATTCTCCTGGAGATCAAAGCACTTTGAGCCCTTGGGAATTCCAAAGGGGAGAACGGCATGTCAGGAGTGCACAGCGTGCCTGGAGTTCTGTTGGATTCCCATGTCCCTACCAGCGTTTGCCAGCAGTCATTGGCACAGCCTTTAGCTCCTCTGGAAGTGCATGAAGAAGCCTGACCCAGGGTGCTGAGCAGCCTGCTGTGATCCCTTCCACCTCCTCCTGGGGGTTCTCTGGTGACCAGCTGCTGATTTCTGTGCTGGCTCTTGGTGTTCAGATAGGCCCATCTGCTGCAAAGTCAGCTTTGGAAGGGTAGAGCCAAGGCTGCCCAGAGAAAATGTGACAACAGGAGGGAAAATGTGAATAGGTCTTTCAGGATGTGTCATCCCCAAAGTTAGCAGAATTACATTTGGAAATAGGTTCCTTGAGCCACAAAGAGCTTCCAGGGCAAGGTGCTGCTTTCTTTTGGCTCCAGGAATACAGTAACTCCCTGTCTCACAGATATTTTGGGGGATAAATATGTTAAAGGTGCAAGCTCTGGTAGTGATGGGGCACAGGAGTTGTGTATGGACCACAAAAAGGGCATAATTCCCCCTTGGATCACTAGAAGCCAAAAAACCCCTCAACCCAAATATTCAGTTATTCAAGGTGGTATAAAGGCCAAAAGCAACTTCCTAACTTCTTACTCTCCTCTCCTTCATAATTTTTACTAAAAACCAGTAATATCTGAATGTGTGAAAATCTTAACCCCGATCTCAAAAATATAACATGGGAGAAAGTTGTATGGCTGGATTTCGGGTTTATTCACTGAAAGAAACTGTGAAACCCAAGGGCCTTGCAGTGTGTGGAAACCAAGCCCTTTTTGGAAGTCCAGAATCCCCCAAAGTCAGCAGCCACTTTGGAGAACCTTGGCCCAACTGATGCTCAGTGTCTCTGCAAATTAAGCAGCTCCCAGTGAGCCTGAGGACACAGAGACAGTCTCTTGCAGCACTGGGTTTGGAGCTCAGTCATTTAGATTTGCCATCAGGCCATAAATAACCCAAAAACGTGCTCTTAGGTGGCAGTTAGTTCCTGTTCCAGGCATCCAGCTCAACCTTCCACCTACCAAATATTATCTCAGTTTTGCTGCAGCACATCCCCAAGTCTTCCAGGACCTTTGATGTGACTTTCACTTCAGTAAGAGACGTGAAATTTCGTGGTTTCTTAGGTTGAGTGTAAGTCTGGTAAGGAAGAAAACCTTTTTTCCATGCTGCTTTATCTTCCCCTTCCTTTCAACCCCTGTTTTGAGTGTCAGGAACAGGCAGGAAGTTTGTTTGTGGGGCATCTTTCTAATCACAAAAGTATCTGAAGCAGTTGAACAATTTAGGTGATATTATGCAAATGGGATTGAATGTTGTGATTAGGTAATTGTCCCTTTGCTTCAAGGTATGAGTCAAAGCCAAGAGGAGTTTTTGGTTGGAGTGAAAAACTCCTGAAAACTGGGGCTTTCTTGTAACTGTTGCCGGTGGGAAAACAATCAGGAGTAATATCAGCAGCATCCCAGAAAGGCTTGGGAGTTGTTTCCACTCCTGAAAAGAGTATTTAAGGTACAACATCCCTGTGGCTTCTGAAGTTTTGAGGCAGGACTGAGCTCTGCAGCAGCACGTCGAGCAGGGGGAACGTCATCCTTTGAACAGCGCACTCCGAGGAACCACACAGGTTTCCACAGGCTCTCCCACCTCCGAGGAGGAAACCAGGAGGAGTTTTCAGTGCCAGCCTGGCAAGGGATCCAAAGGTGCTGCTCAAGTTCAAACACATCGGTTGTTCCTTTGGTTTAAGCTGCGATTGCTCAGGCGGGCGAACGCACGGCCTTGGAACAGTTTTGGTTTTCGCTGCTGTGGTGCAGGGTGGAGCCTGCTGATAGCCCTGTGCTGTTGTTCTTGCCATTGCCTAACTGCCACCCCGCATTAGAGCTGCTCGATTTGGTTATCTGGATTCGGTGTCTCTAATTTCGTTTCCTCTCGGCTGTTCGTCGAGGAGGGTTTTTCCTCTCGTGTCTCTGCATCCTGTTTGCTCTGAAACGGGCAATTCCACCCCTTTGGCTCTGCTCCTTGCTGTGCCCGCTGCCCCCATGTCCCTCAGCTCCTGCTTGGAAGAGGGTTTCAAGGACAGGCATTGCCCTGTAACAGCTGTGACTGCTCTGCCTCCCACTGTGGTGTGAGGAAGGCAGAGAAATTTCTTGGCCATCAGCAGGGAGATAACGTGTTATCACCATCCCCGCCTCGCAGAGAGGGGAAGCTGCAAGTGCACAAGGATTGAGCTTCTGTTTTCAAGCCTGGCTGTCAGTTTTGGGGGGGTTTAACCATGTAAGAGCAGACGTGTGTGAGGGCTCACACATCCAAATGCAGCTCAGCACCGTTTCTGAAAGTCCTTGCACAGCTGAAAGGGGAGCATCCAAAATCTGCACCTGCTCGTGGCAAACTGAGTCATTCACCCAAAGCACCAGTCCAATTTGGATATAAAACCTGAGAGGAGATATCTGAATTTGGGAGTTATTTTCAGTGGTGATTTGGGGACTAGATTTTTAGGAGAATTTAAGCATCTAAACACACAGTTCCATCACCTCCTGTTCGGTCTCAACGATTCTCTCAGCATTGTCTTGGCTGCTGCCACAGCCAAGTTCTGCACTTTCCTGCCTGCCAGATTTTGCTGCCTGTCTGAAATGGCTCCACTCATACCTGTGGTGTTACACTGCATGCAATTCAGAAGAAAAACAGGCTTGTATTCTGCCTGGTTCAGTTTAACCTTTCTTTTTCAATACTGCCGCTTCTAATCAGGCAGAGGAGGCAAGGGGACCTAACATCTAACACAAGGGCCTTCTTTAGAGATGCAGATTGCATTATAGGAAATGAGAAGCAATAATCAGAGGAAGTTCTTCATTCTCATTATCAGTTCGTTTCTCACAGTAGAGCACTTCTGTATCTCCAGCACAGCCCCTCTCAATTCTCTTCATTAGAGCCCAGAGCCTGCCTGCCTCTCACCATCACAACCTGTGCACAGCCCCCATCACCTTCCCCCAGCCAGCATGGATTTTTTTTTTTTTTTTGCCTCTACTTTTAAACAACTCGTTTTCAAGCCCAGCAAAGGACGCAGCTCCTTCGCCTCAGAAATCGATGGCTGTCGAAGCTTTCCTTTGTCCAGCCTCATTCAGAGCACGCTGGCTTGAAGAGGAATCATTCCCTTGGATTCAGCAGCCTTTGTAAGCATTGATTTCCCTCCCTCACTGGTGTGCTGGTGATATCCAAGTCAACTCTTAAGCCCACTCCAGGCAGGAAATGTGATTAGCCTGGCCAGCAAGGTTGGAATGGCTTCAGCTGGTCAGGAGACCAGGCTGAGAAGAGAAATGTTTGCAATAACTGGTGACAGTGAATCTTCTCTGCTGGTGACTGAATGGGGTCTATTAAGACATGCAAAGAAAGACTTTTAAGGTTCCTGTTTAAGAAAGCCCTAAACGTTTGTTTACACCCCATGTCAGTGATTGGGGTGGACTGATGGCTCCCACTCCATCCCTTCCCTCTCCCAGGAGCATTTCAGACACAACTGTTCTTGCTCTGGGCAGGAAACAAAGGTCAGAAATGTGGAGCTGTAAATCTGCCAACAGTGGCTATTTCTGGGTGTAGCTCTGGTTACAGAAACACGCTCTGGTGACAGGTGATTTCTGCAGGCCCACCTTAGGTGAAAAGAAATGTTGAAATACAGGATTTTTATGCCTCCCTCTCCCCCACTCTTGATGATGCATTCAAAGGAGAGAAATAATAATTCTCCCCCCTGGACTGTGCAAGTTTTAAAACTGCCCTGACTTTTTGTAAGTCACATAGTCTTGTGGAGCACTTCTTTTACGTGTCCCCACAATCTTTACAAGCCACAACACAAGCAGAGAGGATCTAGGAGATGGTGGAGGTCCCTTCCTCCACCCAAACACTGGTACTGGGGTTTCCTCCCTGCAGTTTGTCTCCTGTGTGTTTCTGAACCTGGGAAAGGGAAAAGGAAAAGGGCTCCTTCCATCTCTGCAGCCCTTCTGCGACTCTCCAGCTCACCCAAAACACCCTGAGGGGCTTGGGAATCTATTCAAACACAGCTGAAAATCCCTGAGGTTGCTCAGGGCTGTAAAAAGACACAGCATGTACCTATTTGCTATATATAGGCAGGCTTATGCAGACATTTATATGCATGTACACAAGCATATGTTCCTACAACACATGCATTGAAGTGTTCAGGGCATGGACAGTTGAAATGTGGTTTGTTTTCCCCTTTATTTTTTTTTTTCCCTTCTCTGCAGTACAAACCAAACCATCAGAATCAGCAGCAGAAGCCTGTTGGTTTGGAAAAGAACCTGAAGAGTGATGATAAACATCACTTATTAAACTGAAGGGCACATCCCAACCACCCAGGAACTGTCGTGGAGGGTTTTTGGGGTGAAATGGTTCAGGCACAAAGTATGTGCAAGGGCTGGCACTAAAAACCTGTCCTGCAGCATATTTGTCCCGATAAGGTTTGTCTACACTCTGTAGGAACCTGATGCCTGATGAATGAAATCTTCCCTTTGCACCATCTGTTCTGTTCCTGTTTCACCCTTGCTCTGCAAGCTGTGGCCTGGTTTACAGCGGGCTGTTCTCGAAAGGTATTTAGGTGAGGGCTTGAAAAGAACAACTCAGAGCCTGAGAAGAGGAACTTTATTATTTATCGAATTTAAATTTAGAGGAAATTTATTATTTATCAAACTTAGCTGAATTTGCCACTCTTCTTAGCCTGTGCTCAGGAGATTTCCTGAGCCAAACTTTGCATTTGGGCCCAAAATGCTTGAAAGCCACCATTAAGCCAATCCTGACTGAAATTCCCTTTTTCATAATGCACTTACACTTCGACCACAACACTTGGTGCCAGTAACTTCCACCACTCAGTGCATCCTCTCCAAAGTACTCCAGTGTGTTTGCTCATGTTTTTAAGCACAAAAGCTGTTGACTCTTTTAAGCTCAGGTTTTAGATTGTCTGAATACCCATCTAAATCAACTCCAGAGGATGCCCAAGGCTCCCAAGCTTTCATTTTAGGTGGTATGCTGAGCACATCTAGAAGCATCCAAACCTGATTTTAGCAAATGATTCAGCAGAGAGGACTGAGTTTTACTGGTAAAAAAAAAAAGAAAAAAAGTCAAGTATCAATCTTCCCTCTCTTTCCAAAGAGCCCTCTATTCCTCAGCCACTCATGGGGGTGCTGCTTGGATGTTTTTTAAATGGAGAAACCTGGGAAGAAGCACAGCCATGCCCTTAGCTCTTTAAAATGCACTGGGCACAACTCAGTTATTAATCTTAGTGTAAGTTTTGGCAGCACAGCAGGTAATGGGTCAGACTGATTTTAATCCTGGCCCTTCAGTGGGTTTTAACAGATCCAAAGTTCATCTGTTTGCTGTAGCCCCATCAAGTACATGCTGAGGACATGAGCATATTAAAGAATTCAAAGGGAATACTGCAAAGATACATAAAATCAGAGGGAGCCCAGCTCTGACTTGCAATCAAATCATAGCCAATACAATTTAGAAGAGTCCAATTTACTGATTCTTGAAGGAAAAGGAGAGAACTGAGGATACAACACGAGGGCCCAGACAGGCAGAGCTTGGTTGGTATTATTTGGCTTCATTCCCTTTTAAAGGGAAGCCAAAGGCATTCAGGAGAAGTGGGAAATCCCTCTTCTGCCTTTTAGATTAAAAAAAATGAGCTTTAAAATTTCAGTGTGAGAATCTGGTGTGCTTGGTATTCCCCTGCTCTCCCTTCTGCAACCTCAGTGCTGTGTAACACTCCACTGGTGAAGGATTCTGAGCTCAGCTGAGGTGGAACACCCCAGAAATCAGTCAGCAGGAACAGGAGCATTGTCAGGCAAAGCAGTCATGTGTCTGCTCTGAGCCAGCTCTGGGATGAACACAACTACAAACCAGTTTCCAGAAGCACGTAGAAGTGTGATATAAGCAAATCCCAGTGCCTAATTCTTTTGATTCTGAGCTGAGCTTATTACTGGGTGGATGACACCAGTTGATTGGAGGTGGAGGGGAAATGATGCAGGAATAGTTGGAAGCAAAATGCGCCCCTTGATGCAGGAGAAAGCAGCCCCATGTGGGCTCACACCTGCACAGCCCAGGAGCTGGAAGGAGCTCAGAGCCAGCCCTGCAGTTGCTGCAGCCCCAAACCTGAACAGGAGCCAAGCTGTGCAATCTCTGGGATCCCTGCCATCCCATTTCCTTCCACCTCAGGTCACAGCCTCTGGGTTTTAGAGGTGACTGAGAGTCACAACCAGCTGGGCTATCTGTTGGTGGCAGAAGAAGGTGTCACTGTATCTGCTCCGTGGGTGGGAGAACTCCTGGCTTCCAGTGGGTGTCTCTTTTGTTTATTCATTTGTTCTGGCACATGCTAACAGAGCTTGTTCTCAAAGCTGTGGCTGGTCCCTGGCTCAGGTGAGCCATGAGATGCTGCTGTGACCACCAGTGACATCAGGCCACCTTCTGCCCCTCTTTCTTCAGAGCAGATCACTTCAATTGCAAGAGGATTTTTCCCTGACCAAGAAAAAGAGGAGGAGAGGCCAAAAAGGTTCAGGAAGATAAGGGCTCTGGCCAGATGAGTTTGGGCAGAAGCACTTGGACAGTGGAGGATGAAACCTGCAGTGCAGTAGGAGTGAACCTTTATTCTGCAACCAAACACACCCCAGGGGCCGGGATTAGAGCTGAAACCTCTCCCTGCAGCCCTGGGGAGGCAGAATCCAACCTACACGTGGGCCACTGGAGGCTCAGCAGCGTTTGGAGCTGCTCTGCTGTGTGTCTGGCAGGGGTTGGGGCTGATGGGAGGTTCAGCTGCTGACGGGGTGGAAAAAGCTGCACACAAACACGGGTCACTTTGCAGCTCTGGGGCAGAGGTGAAAGTCACGTGAGTGACCAAATATTGGGCAGTTTTATAACCACTGCCTTCCCTCCCCACCCCCCCAGCCCACAGTCACACATCCTGCTCACCCTTGGGGGTGTAATTCTCAATATTTGCCGTGTCAAGCCCCTCTGCCTGTTGTTAGGGATGACATAACACAGTTTTTTCTGCAAAACCCTCGGAGCAATTTACAGCAGTGCACGACAGGGGTGTCAGGGGGCACCTGGAGTGTGAGGAACGGGGTGTCCTGTGGGAAAGCTGCTTTCCAGGCACAGGAATTGCCCCCCAAGCCCATCCCTAAGAGTGCTGGTCCAAGCTTTGCTTGCAATTCCATGGAGCAGCTCGAGCTGTTATGGATTTACCTCCTTGGTGGCTTTCTGGGCAGGTGGAGTTAAACTTCTGTGAAAGGGGAAAATCCAAACTAACAGTGCAGAAAGCACGCTGCTTTGGGAGTGGAAAGCTTAATAAAGACAGGGGCTGAGACCTACTCAGCACATCTGACCCCCTCCCCTCTGTGGTCTGGGAGGTCCCAGGGATGATAAACTGTTGATTCCATCCTCTCTTTAAGCTGTGAGCGCTCCAGGGCAGGTATTGTGTCTCATCCTCTGAACAAACAGCAGCTCTGGGCCTGGAGGAAGTCAGAGCAGCTCTCAACCTGCATGTTTGAGCAAGCCTGAGCAGCCTGGCTGTGAGCAGCACACGGGGTTCAGCTCTTAGACTGACAGAATACATGAGAAAGTGTAGTAAACAGCCCTGGTTATACTGTTTGTTTGAGAGAGCTTTTAGGGGGACGTAGGTGGTGTGATATTTTTTTTTTTTTAATTCTTTTCACCCCCAGTCACGTTACAGTCTCTTGACTGTTGGGCTGTGCCATATTCTAGTGAAAATGGGTGGTTTGTTCCTGTGGGAATAGATGGAGCATTCGAAGAAACAGCACCCTATTAGCTCTGAGCAGATTTAACACCCCTGCAAAGCTGCCATCTGCCACCAAGAAAGGGAAATTAAAGCAGGATGCTGAGATTCAGGCAGCTGCCAGGGCTTCACTGCCTCCCTGCTTTCTGCTTTGTTCTGGGCAAGCACCAGCCCAAAAAGAAAGCTGCCACCCAGTTCAGGTGCTGGGCCATTAAAAGAGCACTCCTCGAACTTCTTGAAAATGAGAAGCTGTCGGGTTTGTTTGGGGGCTTTGTGTTTGTCGCTGATAATTGTCAGCCCTGGGGGTATAATTAGCTTTTCTGTGCCATGTATTTATGCAGGGGGAAAACGGTGCTTTAGAGATCAGGGCTCTTCCCTGATAGCAGAGTGGTTGTGCCACATGCTGTGTGCTCTCTGGGGGCTCAAAACCATCATCTCACCCCACTGGCAGCATGGGAAGTGGTTCTCCGAGGTTTCCTTGGGGTGGAAGGGCACTGAGAACTTTCAGGGGGATGTGGAAAATGATGTCTTCCAAATCAGAGGGGAAAAAAAGCCAGAACTCTCCAACTTGGGTTTATCAGCTCTCCTGCCCATTTGCAAGGTCAGAATGACTGGAGCCTGTTAAAAAAAAAAAAAAAAAAAAAAAAAAAAAAAAAAAAAAAAAAAAAAAAAAAAAAAAAAAAAAAAAAAAAAAAAAAAAAAAAAAAAAAAAAAAAAAAAAAAAAAAAAAAAAAAAAAAAAAAAAAAAAAAAAAAAAAAAAAAAAAAAAAAAAAAAAAAAAAAAAAAAAAAAAAAAAAAAAAAAAAAAAAAAAGCAAACCCTCACATTGAGGAATATTCCTCTGCTGATAAAACCAAATTAATTCTACAAATGTACCAATATGCTAAGCACGTGAAAATTAGGATTTCCTGGAAGCAGCATGGCCAAATGTGACCATTGTCAAGGCAAAGGTCTTCACAGAAAAGGACAGACAATCCTAGAGACGTGAACTATTCACCATATTAATAACATGACTCAGTCAGCTGCTTTCATCTCCAGTGTCCTCAGATAATTCCAACATGAGGTTTTACTGTACGTGCTTCCTTTTGTTCTCCCTTTCTAAATTATGTCCCCAACATTCTGCCATTAGCATTCCTACCTAACTTTTTGCCCTTAAGTCCCTGAATATATTATTATCTACAAAAAAGACAATGCCTGAGGCAACAAACAATAGGAGCAGGAGGAAGATGAGATGTATTTTTCCCTTCTAATATTCAGCGAGCAGGACAGGAGAATTACCTTGTTCTCTCGCTGAATTACCACGTTCTAAGTTTAGCTCCTGTGGTTTTTCTCCCTGTTAATAAGGGTAATGACAACCTGAGACAGCAGCCTGGAGTTGAATCCACGGAGTGCCTGTGAGACATCCCGAAATTCTCAGAGAACTGGGTGCAGGAGTGATGCTTCCCTTCAAATCACGGGAAATTCAGATGTACTCCTGTCCCTTTAAGTCATTAAATATGTAACTGCAATACAGACACGCTTAAATAAATTATTTCAGGTTATTTCTAGTGGTGTGTGGGAGGTGGGTGGGCGCTGAAGTTGATACTTGGTGGTTAGAGCAGCCTTTAGCCTTTACATCTCTCCCCACTTCTGCACAAGCGCTTTTTTTTTGGGGTCTTTTTAACTCCTTTGTCTGAGACGACAGTTGGGCTGGTTTTGATCAAAGTCAGGCACCTTGGAAGTGTCACTTTGTGACAGTACAAAAGCTGGTGAGGTGATGAGAGCCCAAGAAGGGCTCCTCACACTTCAGGCAGCTTCTCAGACTCTTGGCTTGCATCCTTTTTATTTTAAGTATTAAACCAGATCTTTTCTGTGAAACTTCATCTGCCTACAACCAAAAACTCAAAAACCATTCCTGAGTTATAGCCCTGTGAATGTTCCTTAATGAACCCAAATTTCAGTGCCCGTTTCCCTCCCCATCCATCACACATCTCAGGGACAAACCTTCCCACTCCAGGAGAGGGAGAAAATTCACATGAGCCTCACAGTCCTGACTTTTCCATCTTGCCCCACTTTTTTACCTCCTGTCTCCTCTCCTAAAAATTGTTGGGAATTAAAATTGTTAGGAAGGTTTCTTAGCAGACAATGGAACTTTTTTTCAAACTGAAAAAGGAGAAATTCAGGTTGGGTATTAGGGAGAAATTGTTCCCTGTGAGGGTGGGGAGGCCCTGGCACATGGCAGGAGATGATCTTTAAGATCCCTTCCAACCCAAACCCTTCCATGATTCTTTTAAACAAACAAACCAAAGCTTTGAGTTCCACCGTTGAATTCAGGATGAGTAGGATTTAGTTACTGAGAGAATCAGGCAAGTAACAATGCTGGAAGGTGGAAAGCAGAGAGGCCCTGAAAAAAAAAAAAACTGGTCAGAAAGGTTCCTACAAGATTGAAAAATACAGTTGCAGTTGATTAGGATCTGGATTGTGAAGGAACTGAGACTTGTGCACCAAGAACAGACACATCACTGTCCCACCCTTGAAAGCTGAATGTATCATTCCTGTAAATGGCTCTTCATGTGTATTAGTTGATGAGTTGCCTCCCTCAAACCTAAAATGAGCCTAGCATACATTTTCTGCCTTTCCCCACAATCTGCTGATTCTGGAGAACCATCCAGCATCACCACAATCAGCTTTTGTTGACTCATTGTAAAAAATGCTCGCTGTTTTAAAAGCAATTTCTCAAGTTAATAAGAACACCTATTGAAGTCTGGAAAATAACTTCTGTTATTTAAGGAACTCTCTCTGTTTTGTTTTTGAAGGAGCTCTAGCTTAGTGACACAGCAAATATAAATGCAGCAGCTTGATCCATCCTCACAGACCTTTACACACCGAAGTACAAAGGAAGAAAATTCTGGTTGCTCACAACTAGTTATGATATTTGCATTAATAATGCATGTGCTGGCAGAACCAAAAAGCCTCCCTCTGACATCGAGGTCACAAGCTGCTGAGCACTGTTCATACATATATTGATGCTCTTTGCTAATAAAAAACCCTAAGAATTGGGGAGGTAACATCATGTGGGTACAGACAGGGCGAGGAGAGGTGGGAAAGCGCAGGAGGAATTGGCTGCTTCCTTGTCCTACACCCAGAGTGGGTTTTGCACCTAGAGCTTCCCAAAAAGACAGGAATATTGGCCCTTTTCACAGACAACACTATTTATTTCCCTCTGGAAGTCACTGACCCCACGCTGGACCTTATAGGTGAGCTCTGACTTAGGAATCCTTTCAGGGATGGGCTTTTCAGAAGTTAAGCCTTTCAGATGTTGGCAAAGCAAGATGGTTTTGGTTGTGGGAAGCTCTCACTTGAGGGTGCCTGTAAAAATCCCCAAGGCTCCAAACCCTGTTTTCCATCCATGTAAAAAAAAAAAAAAAACAACAAAACAACCAGTCCTTCCTTAAGCAGACAGCAGGGAATGCAATTAAGGTTGGCTTGTGAAGCTCATAAAGGCTAATGCAGGAAAATGAGCAAAGACAAATTACAGGGGGAACATTAGGAAGAACATTTCTAATTGTGAGGTCGCCTGGCCCCGTTCCTTCAGCCTCTGAGTGCTGGGCTGGGGAAAGGAATGAAACAATCCCACTGGGAACAATCCTGTGCTGTTGGGGAGATGGGCAGGATGAGTAATATGGAAACTGCTTAATGCACTTCTTCAGCCTTTCTCTGAAAGTCCAGCCACACTTTCTGGCACTTATTTATGAACCTGTGTCCTTCAGAAATTAAAATCTTCTTCTGTTGGTCTGGCCAAGCTGTTTTCTCTCTCTTCACTGGACATTTCCTTCTCTCTCCTCACTGGATGTTCCCTCAGCACTGGACATTACTCAGGTTTACTGATTCAGGAATATCTCAAGTCACTGCTGGAACTGGTCTCCAGCTCAACTTTTGGCTCTTCTTTTTTGGTTTTTCAGAGCTTGGCTGTGACTTGAGCTCGAATTACAAAAATACCACATGTAACACACACTGAAAAAAAACCCCAAAACACCCAACACCTTGTTCTCAATGTTTCCTGCCATGACAAGTCAGGTATTCTGCCTATTCCAACCTTCTTTCCAGGCTTGTGTTGTCCCTGTAGTTTAATCCAAGGAAGAAAGTCTGGGAAACCATCACTTGGGATCCCTCCCCAGTCTTTGGGTGCTTAGGATGACCCACCAACTTCTTGGTTTGCCCCTATTCCTGTTTTCCAGGCTGTAAAATGAGAATATCCCATATATTGGTAACCCAGCAAGCTTTTCCCTAGGAGTGGAACTGTGGGAATTGGGGTATTTGTCACAAATTAAAGCTGTTTGAGGGTTCATTCATGCCTCGGTGGGGAATGTGAGATGAGGATGAATATGCATGGCCATTTTTATTCTGTCTCTCATATCTTCCAAGGCAGCTGCAGGGCAGAGGGATGGACAAACAGCAGCATTATTCTGGAGTGTGTGTGTGTGTGTGAGTTTATCTCACACTCTTCATGCACAAGGGAAAGAAATCACAAGATGGTGGTTAAATAAGCCTTTGTGCAATTTTTATCTACGATTTTCCACTGTGAGTCACCATCATTTACATGTTATCTAACACTGAGAGCCCCAGGTTTAGGTTGTTTTCTGTTCTTATTCAGTGGGAGAAATCAACTTCTCTGGGCTTATCCAGCTTATCCTGCTTGGAAAGAGGTTCCCATGCCTTGAAGGAGTTAATGGCTTGCTGGAATAACTGTCAGCAGACAATTGTGTTATAAAGAGCAGCAGTTACCAAAATACATTTTAGCCTGGAGCACGGGGGGAACAATGCAGGCATTGTGCTGCAGCCACAGAACTTGGCACTGGGAGAAGCTGGAGAGGGAATCATGTTTTGTTGATGGAGGAAGTGATGGAATCCATTGAAAGGTTATTGTTTGAGTCCTTTTGAAGCAAATCCCAGCCCCTTTTTGAGGGGGTGTTCGCCACCTCTTGGGTCAGGGGCAGAAAGGGCTTTGTGCAGTGGTGTTTTACCTTTCTTGTGCTTCTTTCTAATAAAATCAACCTCCTGCCTCCAGGTGACCCTCCGGAACCCCTCCCTGCCAGACCGTAATTTCCATTACAAAGGCAAGGAGAGGGGCTGAAATATTCAGGAGAGGTGTTTGTCAGAACTTTCTCTTCCCATCAGAAAACCCGGGCCCTAAAAAGAAATCCAGGTTGGAAACTTTCATCTCTTCTCAACAATGACAAAAAAAAAGAAAAAGGCATTTTTGTTTTGCAAACACGAGGCTCTCAGAGAGGAAGAAAGTTGATTTTTAGGCCACATTAAGTGCTTTTAATCCTCGTGGAACTGGACAAGGTGTGAGGCTGTCACTGATGTGGCTTTTAGCAAAGGTCCCCCATGGATTTGTGGCTCCCTGATGTCTTACACTGATGGGCTCAGGTACCATTTTACACCTTTGCCTCCGTCCCAGAGCTGGTGCAGGAGGCAAAAGGCTCGAAAAAAACCTCAAGGAAGATTTTTCTGTGTGAAAAATATCTGAAGTCATTCAAGCCACCTTGATTTGAGAGGAGGAAAATGATGGGAACTCACAGAGTGTGTAGATTTTTAAATGGTGGTGGATTGCCCCAAAAAATGCTCTTGCAGGTCTCCCTATTAATGGAATACCAAAAAAAATAGCCACATCCTCACCATAAACTACCATGTATTTTTAATTCCTGCGGGGAACTACCACAGGGTTGGAGTTTGTGATGCTTTTTTTTTTTCCTCTCCACCCTCTACCTTCTCCAGGGGAGAACTCCAGGCTTAGGACTGAGGACAGGAGTTCATGGGACTGGTTTAAAGACAGTGAGATTTAATTACCAGAACATTAAAAGCTGAGATTTTAAATTTTTTTTTTTTTTCACCACAATCTCTAAGGATTTAGGACACTTTTGTTTTCTTAAGCTTTTCTCCCCAGACAGGAAGGATACAGATTGATTTTGCCGTTTTTAATGAAACTCATTGATTCCGAAATAATCACTTGATATCGGGAGCTGTGCCATTAAAACAACAACAACAACAAAAAGGTAAAATTACAGGATTGAGGAACTCTGATAATAGGAATATGAAATGGCTTCTAAAATTCTTGAAAGGTTATTACATCCTCAACACTTTGCTGATTTTTAAAAGTGCGTAATTTCATTTGAGTCACTTCCCTTATAAATGACACACTTAAAAACCTGCTGATGTTTTGCCTCCAATACTTAGTAAAACATTCCACTTTTGACTTTTTTTTTTTTTTTCCCTGCCCCCCTGCTGAATCTCAGTTTTACTTACATATATTTATTACTTTCGGGCAATAATTTCTTCTTCTTTTTAACCTCAGGAGCAGCTCAGATGAACTCAGTTTTAATTGTCTATCACACACAATGCAGAGCCATCTTAAATCTTCTGCCCTTCTGGCTGTTTTGCAACAGAAGGTTTATTTTCCCTGATTTTAATTAACTTCAGGCTCGTTCTTACTAATTTTAAGCCAAGTTCAGTGGGGAGCTGTGGCATTTCATATTCTGTGGGATCTTGTCCAAAATGCCTACACCTTTAATTATAGAAATATTAAAGCCAAGGACATCTGTGAGCCACTGGGATTTTCTTCAGCAGATTTTTTTGGAAGAAATCTGTGGTAACCAAAAGAATAAGAGCAACAGCCAGAGACCTCCCTACCTCTATTTTGGGCCCAGGATAAAATGCACCCAGAAATAAATAGATTTGTCAACATCAACCAGCAGAAGAGGAGCAGATCCAGCATTTGAGATGTAGCTACTCAAGCCCCCTCATGATTTTCACAGTTCTGTTTCTCCCTGAGTTTTGCTTGGCCTTCCAGTTCTGCCATGAAGAAGCTCCTACATCAGGGGGGGAAAAAAACCCCAAACTCTTTGAATTTCTTTTTCGAGTTCTTTTCCATCCCTGCTCCATCCATCCATCCACCTGGGTACCACCAAGAACTGTGATTTCAGGATTTGCAGGGGGAATTCAATGAGATCTCACTGACAGTGGGGAATTCCCAAACAATAGAGGTTCTGTATCCGTGTAAACATCCCAGAGACAAAAATAAGGAAAACTCAGAGAAGCATAAATGTGTTTCTATCCAGAACAGTCTCCACAAAGAATATTTTGTACAGTTTTATTTCTGTTGTGCTGTTGGTTTGTTTTTTTCTTTTTCTCAGAAGCATCAGCAGTTCCTTAGGCATGTAATTTATGAGAGGCTGAAATCTAAATTATGCATCAAAAAGGGAGAGATGCAACTTCAGGGTAATAATGCATTTCAAAAATAACTTCAAATGCGTGGTTCAGAGCAGCAGCCTATGGCTGGAAACGAGTGCCCAGTCAGCATAGGCAGCAGAGAAGTAAAAATTGCTCTTCCTTACATTAAAAAAAAACCTGGGAGAGATCTTTATTTTTAAATCTGGCACCAGCAGAGCTGGGTCCTGGAACCCTGCATCTATTTAGGGGGACTTTTCCTTCAGGAACACACTAAACAAAATATTAAAATAGCGCAGGATCTGAAATTGTGTTTCAGACTGGAAAGAAAAGAATTCTGTTTAGCAGACACACCACAGTAATGCAGCCCGGGGCTGATGTTTGTACAGATATGAGTCTCTTGAGATCCCTTTTCATCCTCTTTGAGCTGTTCCACACCAACCCACAGCAGGATAGAACTTCCTCCTCAATTTCACTGAACCTGGAGATGACTGGCCCTTTAATTAATAATCTTTATCAGCCTTTTCACCGGGGGTATTCAGTTGATAAAGAAATTATGAGTCACACGTACAAGCTGCTCTTGTGGCTTAAGGTAAAAGATCCTCCCCCTCCAGAGTGCAGAGACCACACCATGAATAATTTCTCCCTCCCAACTGCTTTTTTTTTTTTTTTTTCCTGTCTGCATGTACTAATTAGCAGGTCCTGTGCTGTTTTTTTTGTCATGTGGCTGCAAGTGCCTCCACTGAGTGTAGGACAAGCCCAGATGCAGGTCTTTATATTTAAAAGGAGTGATGGCACCAGAAGATTCGTTCACTTCGCTGGAACGACCCCCAGGGCGAGCAATTGGTGCCATCACCGCTGGGTTTTGGGGTGATTTCCCCTCAAACTTCACCCTGAGGGAGAAGTCTGCCCTTACTATTCATGGGGTTCTTTAACAACCTGAAATTTGACTCGAAGGAATAGATTCAACGTGGAATTCCATGAGGCAAAGGGAAGGTGGAGAAATCCAGGCACAACCCCTTTGCTGCTGTCTTGCTGTTTCCCACCAACAGCTGGCACTCAAAATGTAAGCCAGATTCTGCTCCTGGGGACCCAGATGGAGTCACTCCAGATTTGCTGTGAATCCAGCCCAGTTCCTGGGGATTCCTGCCAGGACAACTGTGAAGAGCACATCCTCTCCAGCTCCCTTCGCTCTGCACTGGGAGAGTACAAGTGTGAAACACTTGTTTGGGAGGTGACAAAGCCTTATGCTCTCTTGGTAGACCAAAAGAAAACCACCCCTTTTTGTTTTTGGGGAGTGCTGGATACAGGAAAACAGCAATAAGAGAGAGCAGCAGCTCTGAGAGATGACCTTGGACGTGCAGTTTCTCATCCCTCAGCCTGCAGCTTCTCATCAGGGCTGTGCTGCAAAAATGAAAGCCTCGACTGTCACAGGGAGCAAATTTTTATCCCTCACCAATCTCAGGGCTCCAGTGAGGTGTCAGGGCCAGGGCTGGAAGGGATAATAAATTTTTCCCTTCCTCTTTTAATGGAGTTTCTCATTTTCCTCCTGTGAGCAGGTTTACTGCTCCCAGGAAACGCAGTCATGTTGAAATACTACCAGAATATGTGATCACAATGTCAGGAGCTACAACAATAATCACTGATTAAAAAGGAAGAATGAGAAGAGTGAGAGCTGGTGGCAGGATTGCTAAATGCTGATCAGCACTGCAAGACAGCCTTTGATTTTTTTTAATTAATTATACATTCCCTCATACTCTCTGCTGCTGTAGATTTAATTGGACTCCTTATTTTTAGGCAGTAGGAAGATAGGATACAGCTTTCAGAAGCTCAGCTCCAGCCTAATTCTGCCTCATTCAATACCACTGGGAGCAAAATTAGGCTAATGCTGAGCTCTTCTGCAAGCCTTGTCTTGATGCAGTTCAGCACGGAGCACATTTACCTGTCTTGCAGGATGGAGTCATTTCCACCTGGGAATCCATGCAGAACTGGGCTCAGTATCCCTGAACGTCCCAAAGCCTTGATGCAGGGAAGAGCTGTGCTTAGAAAACGGTCCCAGTGGTCTCCTACCTGCGGGATTTACTCTGATATTTGGTTCAGCCTCGCTCCACACAGTTTATTTACACCCTGCCTGCCAACTCGTGCCTTGCAGAGATAAAGCATTAAATGTTAAACTGCAGAACGAAAGAGGAATGCACTGAAAGAAGGTCTGTTTTCAGCTGCAGCCTGAAATCCTGGATTGCCTCATGGAGAGGCAGAGGAGACCCCTGCACACATACACCCCCCCCCCCCCCCCAGTTTTCATGTCGTGGAGCCCCCTTATCTCTGCTTCCCAAGGGAGAGTTGTGAAATTTTGGCTTTCCCAGGGCAGCAATTCCTCCAGAACATTCCCACCCCCTCTGCAGCTGTGGCAGTGTCCAAGTGCTCGTGTTGGTGCAGCTCCTGCACTCTCAGATCTGAGCTCTTGTCCTGTCTGTCTGCTCAGCAGCCCTGAGGAATCCACGGCACAGGAATGTGTTTGCAGTGCCTTTTGAACCTGCCCTGACTGAAGAACCAGCTGAAGAACCAGCTCTAGGAATGCCAGAACAACTCCCAAAACCTGGTTTTGTGCATGGCTGATGCTTCCCTTTGGACTGCAGCATGTTTTAGGGCCTTGCTTCTGTGAGGATGCTCTGATGGCTGATAATGGGACAGCTCACCTCCCAGTCTTTTCCAGATGGTTCACTCCTAGAGCCATCCAAAAACCTGTTCTCCTTTCTTGCCTACTTTTCACAAGGCAGCTCTGAAATATTTACCAGGTCTGGATCCATCTACCATCCCATCAGTTTGGATCCTCTTCCATAACCACAGGAGCCTGAAGAACAAACCAGTCTATAAAAAACAAGAGGACTTTACAACCAATCCTTCTCCACACTGAGCATTGCATTAATTTATAGCTCTTTCTTGTTGTATCTCCCACTCTGACAAGGGGAGAGAGGGGTCTTGCAGGAAGCACAGCTGTTATTTTGCTGTATCAACAGTACAAGGTGTTATTCCTGGGTACCACTTGCTGGTGCTGCCTGGCTGGAAGTGTCAGTGGATCACTGGATCAGTGACTTCCATCCCATGGCAAGAAAGGTTGCAATATTACCGCTACTGCTCCTGCATTTGACAAAAAGAAAACCCCAAACAGTTTTTAGGATGATTTCAAGGTACCAGACACACACATAAAAAAAAACCCAAACCAACAACAACAAAAACAATCAAAAAAAAACAGCAGAGAAGATGGGGCTCAGTTGTAAAAGATTTTCATCAGGAATAATTTTAGAAACACACCCCCACAGCAGCACTTCACACTCAGTGCGGGGGAGAGCGAGGCTGTGGAAAGGAGGTGATGCTCCTGTGTGTGTGTCTATCTGTCTGTCTGTCTGACAATACCTGCCTGAAAAGATCAATCTGGATGACAAGGTCTTCGAGGCAAGCATCAGAGACCTGGCCTCCTGCACACCCCTGCCAAGAGGATGAGGGGTGTCCCCACTGCTGGTGAGGTGCAAAAATGGGGTGCTGGCTGTGTTTGGGCACCTCATACTCACAGCACATCTCATCTGAGAATCCCTGTGGTCAAAAGCCTTAACTAAAGGCTTAACTTAATTAAAAAACTTAAATAAAGCCCCGAATCTCCCACTGTTTGGGTCACCAAGCAGTCACAAAACATCAGGAGGTGTTATCGGCCAAGCAGACCAGGAGAGGGTCAGATTGTGTCTCTGATCCTCGTGCCTTCCTCACTTATCTCCTTCCCTATTCCCACTCCATTGCTCCCACCTTTTAGGTGTCAGAAATTAGAGGGATAATGGCGAGAGGATGAAGGATTCCAGCAGTGCTCAGCCCCTGGGAATTCCCATCCCTTGTGGTCAGATGGAACCGTGTGCTGAGCACTTTTTAAGCCTTGTGTTTACCCAGGTGGCTCAGAAGAGACTGGAATGGTTGAGGGGTCCTGCTGAGCTGGTAGTTTATGATCTGTGCTGTGGTTGTGCCCTGTTGGGGTCTCTGACATGCTTTGTGCCACGTCCTGGAGATGATGATGATGCTGCAGGAGCATTTTACAAGTTAAAAATGTAAAAAAGCACAGGAAGGTGAAGTTATTCCTCCACAAACATCAGAACCAAGCGCTGGAGTAACCAGAGCATCATGATGCCTGCTAGATTTGTGATTAAATTAAATTAAAGGCTATGACTGGGGTCAAGGAATATCCCATGGGGAGGGGATGCAGCAGGACTGTGCAGGTGCTGAGGGTTGTGACAGACCTTTGCTCAGGTAATGCTGCTTTGAGGGCTTTTCGGGGGAGCAAACACTCCAGCAAATACACATCCACTTGTTTCTTGCCAGCACCAAATCCCCAGGTTTTTCCAGCAGGCTGAACAAAGTTCCTTTTATCACCTCAAACCACTTGTTTTAAAGCCCTTAGAAAAGCTGCTGGAAGGAAGAACAGACCCAAAGCCCTGATTTGCAATAACCTTTCAGCACATGCTTTGCATAAGAGCAGCTGGCGTGTGCTTCTGCCTCAGTGAAGTCTGTAAGTACATGCTTGAAGTTAAAGAGATGCAGAAGTACTCTTTGGTGTAGGGATAATTACTAAGTCCAGGTCTCATTAACGTCTTCCTATTTCTTTTTTTCTTTTTTTTTTTTTTTTTTTGTAATTCACTTCCATATTCTGCAGGAGTATGATCAGCTGCAGGAATAAAGACTCCACACTTAGAGCTGACAGGCCATAACAAAATCAGGAAAGTAGGCAAGGAAATGTTCCCAGTCTGTGGTAAAGTTTTCTCATTACATGCTTAAGATCCTTCTTTATCTCGTTGTTTCTCAGTTTATCACAGTTCTTCATTTCCTGTTCCCTTTCAGACTTCAAACATATTTATTTTTAATGTGGCTTTTTTTTTCCTAACCCTTCCCCAGTAAGGATTTAAACCTTTTGGAGTCTTCTTGGCCAGGCCTCGTGTACAAACTCCAGATTACTGAGCCAGACCCTACAGGGTCATTTTTAATATGTAATCTGGTATTAGGGTTTGAAGTCTGGCCATGAGTTTATGACTTATCATTGTTGGAACAGCAAAATAATTGTAACTGTGCGTTTTTATAGCTTCTACTACTTGTATCACCCAAGGACTACAATGTGGTCTGAAATACAGACACCCAGGTTGAAATTCAGACCAGAGCTTGCAAAGTAACTTGTTTTCTCTTTCCCCTGATGGAAACTTTGACTTGAGCCTTCGCTGGCTGCTTTAACCACACGCTTCAGAATCTCTGAGGCAAGAGACTGAGAACTGTGTGTGTTCTCTCATCCCAAAACAGAGCTTTGAGTACCATGGGACTCCCACTCCCAAGACTACTCAGAGGGGTTGTTTTAGCCTTGAGTCAGTGGTAAATGTGCCTCATCATCTGCTGCATTAACTCTCCTTTCCCCCTTTCTCTGCAGCACTTTGGGGTTCTCCCACGTGAATTTTGACGTAACAAATATTGACACAGCTTGGTCTTTACCTGGATGACAAGAAACACTAAGCCAGGAATGCTTATCTGGAGTACTGTGAGATGTGTGTGTTACTGAAAACAGCAGGGCTTAAAAAATTTCCTGAACAGAGCTGTCTAGAGCAGGAGGCTATTTTGAGTCTCTCTTTTTGCCTTTAACCCAACTATTTCAGCACCCCACCCTTCTTCCTTCCACCTTCCTTAATTTCATAGACTTCCTTCTCGGTGCTTTGCTTGAGTCTATTTTGGGGGTGAGATCGTGGTTGGCTCCTCCCTGGGCATCCACTTCCCATTTTCCATCTCTGGGGTTTGCCTTTTCAGCAAAGTTGTGAGGCCATCAGCACACACAGCCTGTAGGATTCCTCGTGGTAGGGAGACACTGCCCACAAAGAGGAGAAAACCACCTCTTGAGGTGAAAATAAGGGGTCAGAATGAACAGAGACTCTTGCAAATGCAGGAGATTTGGCTCTGTGAAGTTTGCCTTGCAGGTTTCATCACAAGGTCCAAACCAAGCAGCTCAATGCTTTGTTTTCAGGCTTGAGCTGTACCAACGTTGGCTTTGGGCTGTGTTACCTCTGCCAGGCTGGGAAAACTTCCCCTTGGCTTTGCTGTCAGCTTTCCACTGACAGGAGCAGCACACCAAAACTCCCTGAGAATGGGTCCCAGAGAGCGAGGGCCTTGGTGGCCATCAGGGCTCGAGTTGCTGGTGCAGCCCAGCATCACCATCTTCACAGAACAGCAGCTTTCTGGCAAATTGAGCAACTGCACCACCCCCAAACTTCCTGTTTTGAAACCCCAAGGAGCTGGAAAATGTTAACACTGACACTTTAAAGTGCTGGTCGTGGCTTTTTTTTTTTTTTTTTTTTTCCCCTTCCTAAAGATCTACACGATAGTAAAACAAAAAAAAAATTCTACATGCAAAGGAGTAAAGTGGGGCTGCCTCGAGGACTTGGGGGGCAGCAAAGCAGCACTTGTCTCTCTGCAGGCAGCTTGAAGCCAGGCTTGGCGCGGCACCCACGACCTGTGTGACATCAGGCAGCTCGTGGCTCTCCCCCTCCCTCAAATTAGGGGGGGGTTATGGGGTGTGATCCATCCCTGTGGCTCTCTGGGCCCTGCAGAGGGGCTGTGCCACACGAGGGGACAGATGGAGGGGCAGGTGCTCGCCGAGTGGCAGCGGGACCACCGCGACTCACGTGCCACGAGCGGCCGCCTGGCCCCGCTTGCAGCTCCACGCTGCCCCAAACCCACCCCTGAGGAGGGAAACAGGGGTGAAGATCCCAAAACCACAGCTACAGCAAACCTCTGTCCCGCCCCAGCTCGTCCCTGTGTAGGAAGAAGAGCAGTTGGAAAGAAGAAAGCGCTCCGTGTTTGCCGCCAGCGCTGCCGGGGACTTATTTATTTGCAATCAGCGTGACAACTGCTTCCTTTCCTGGCTATCACTGGGCCTCCAGATGGTACATTCGAGCCTGCTTAAACCTCTAACTTGGCTCCTCACAAAGGCATTGTCTTCCTGGTTAGCTGGAGATGGATTAGTGGTGTTGGGGTGGAAGCTCCTGCTCCCTGCAGGGACGAAATCGTGGCCGCTCCGCAGCGTTCAGGTGTTTGAAGGGGACAAGATCAACGTGCTCCATTTATATCCACCTTCCATTTGGATTTATTTATTGGGCTTGTGCTGCTAGTGGTCAGAACTCTCCAAACCCTTTAACAGCACCACTTATTTCCCAGCTCCCTTAACCCTGACCTCATTTTCCAGTGATTGCCCTGCACGACGGTTTTGAAGCTTTTCTGAACCAGCCAGCTGAGGTGCTGCCAACTTTTATGGTTTTATTAGGGGATTGTGAGACATGGTTTTCTTAAATTTCCAGCCTCAGGACTCCTGTCATTTTCAGACACTGCTGCTCTTTGTTTGGGCAATACTTTTCTAGGGGAGAAAAGCTTAAGGAAGTGAAGTAGAAAGCCAGACAACAAATGTAATCGACAGCAAAAAATTAAAAGTAAAGCCAATATCACGATTATAAGCAATAATAGGCAAAAATAAAGGGTTTGCATTTGAAGGGGAAAATAAAAGAGGAATTTTGATGGGGTGTGACCAATCCAAATCAGCCCAAATACCTGCACCTCGTGCCTCCTCCACCCCACAGGGACATGGAGGGCCATGTGAGCTCAGGACTTGGCCATCAAAGCCCATGTCTTGTAAAAAGCTGGGCTGTTATTGTTCTGAGGAAAATAATATCCTGCTTCCTCTTTAAACCGTGTATCTCTTTAAACATGTTAAATGGCTGCTACATTCCTGCCTTTATCCCGGGCACTTTTTACGAGCCTGTACTTCCCTCTCCTTTTGCTTTAACAAGCTGGCTGAGCAGAGGATTAGGGGGATGACTTAGTGCACATGTGCTAAAGAAGGAGGAGGGGGGGGAAAGAAATTCGCCTTCAAAATCTTACATAACCATCAGAAACAAATATGTAAACCAGAGACACGCCCAGGCCCTCTCTGTTTGCACTTAAAAATCATCATCATCATCACCATCACCATCATCATCATCCTGTGGCTGCAGGACTGTGCTCTGAAAAAAATGAATATTTAAATTATTTGGAGACTGGGAATACATAGCAGTGTGTGATTACATTTCTGCCACACACTTACATTAGGATTGTTTGTCTCACAAAAACACACAGGGTTTGGGGTTGGGGTTTTTTTTTTCCCCTGCAGAAAAAGAACATACCCAACCCCCTGCCCTAAACAGGAACTGGATCCCTGGTGATATCTTCCTGTGCTGTCCCTATTTATAGAAGGAAGGTCACCCAAATAACAACAGAAATGGTATCAGATGATTTTTTTTTTTTTGGTGACCAAGTGAATCCCGCACATGGAGAATTCCGAGGGGCACAGCCCCACATGGAAAACCATTGGGAAGAACTCCTCACTGTGGCCGTTTTTGTGTGGAGGAAAACTGTGGAATTCGGGTGTCTTTCCCCGATCAGGTGATGAGATGGACAGAAATCTCACTTGCAGGACTTTTCTTCAACGTGCAACTGTTTGTTGAAAGCCCAAAATAGACACGTTTCATTTGTTGCACGGTTGGTGGCACAAACAATTGATGAAAACTGCCAAAATTCAGGAATCTCTGAAGGTCACTTAGATGGGCAGCTGGGAAACAAACATGCACAGGAAAATGTGGGAATGTTACTGTGTGTGAAGAATTTTGAACAGCTTCCCTGGAGGTGTTGCTGGGTTTGAATTCAGGACCTCTCACACCATGGCTGAGCTTGACACAAAAACTAAGGGAGGAGTTAATATTGAGCTTCTGACCTGGTCTGTGCCTGGACTGACACACTGCTTCACATCTAGAAAATCCCTATTTTTTTCTCATTCCCTGGAGGCAACAAGCATTTTGCTGTCTGTTCTTTTACCATAAACCAACAAAGATGGAAACAGTCAAGCCTTAAATAGATACATATACCTATTTGAATATGTATTTACATAAATACATATTTTATGCACACAAACAAGCAAAAAATAAAGGTGCCTATTTTATATTTGTAAGAAAAAAGCTCTGTTTGATGGCATCCTTCTTTCAAACTCCTCTGGCATAAATTATGATCTGTAATTCCTATCTTATCATGTCAGGCAGGCCTTTGAACAGAACCTAACTAGGAGAGCCAAGTATTCCATCATGTTTCATGCCATTTCCAAAAAAAATCAGTATTTACACAGCTAAATATTTTATGGGCCAGAGATTCAGGGCTACTTGAGATGATGAATTCATCCCTCCAAGGGGTTTTGTTCATGGGGAAGAAGTTTGTCTGGGCTTGAGAACGAAAGGGAAGGTTTAGTCATTCGTTTTTTTTTTCACAGGCTGCCTCCATCCTTCCATTGCTCATTCACAAATCCCCTGGTGCCTCTGGAGGCAGTTTGTAGGTGGGTCTGAGGTAGAAATGTTGGCATTTTCTCCTGCCTCTGAGAGCAGCAACTCGGGGCAGAACAAGGTCCTCCTCAAAGACGCAAAGCTCAGCTCTGCCCACGGCAGAACTGGCGTCTCTGCTTGGCAAAGTAAAGGAAATCCCTGCTGGGGGCATCGACCCCCTGAAGCCTGCATAGGTTTTTAGTGATAAAATATAATTCAGATAAAGAAATGCCTTTAAAATAGTTCTCTCCCATCCCTTGCTCTTGCACTGTTTGCATTAACTTCTAATTCACAGTTTGCATCAACTGGCAGCCACACACATCTTCCTTTTTTAAGGAAGGGCCTGAATGAAGCTGAGCCATTTTTAAAGTGCTGGACTAGAATCAGAAAGCTGAGCCCTCAGCAGAGGGAGGGTTTCTGTGTGGTGCTTCTGAGACTGCAGGTTCTCTTTATGGTTAATGCATCATTCCCCATTACAGTCATTTCCTCTGAAGTAAATGGGATTTGGCCATTATATTTCTGTTTATTGATATATATTTCCTAGCTGAATTGACATTCCCTTGTGCCTTTTTTTTTTTTTTTCCTCCTTACCCTGAAATTGCAGGAAGCCAAAAATCCTTCAAGAGAGAGGAGTTCAGTTGTGTAGCACACAGAGCTTTGTGCTCTCCCATCACGTGGGCTGGGGTTGAAATGCCCACCATTTACACATTAACATGGAAACCAGGGCAGCAACACCAATTTGCTGGAATGTTTTGGGCCCAGGGGTCAACTGTTTAGCTGGGATGTGCTTCCCAGCAATATTTTGGTCCTGTTTAACCAGTGATTGAGTGGAGAAAGACTCTCCTTACGACTTGGCTTTGAAGAGAGGCTGAAGAACCCAATGCATCTGATTCTTTGTGGTGGCTACAATGCTGCTGTGCATTTGGAGGACACTGCTATCAGGATTTTCTTTGCCCTGCCCTGAAGTCTCCACCTGCAGCTGAACAGAGCTGTCTGTCCCAAAGGGTCATTACGTGTTGCTGTGTGAAATGATTCCCCTGCGCTTCATCTCACAGGCAGCAGAAATCAAGAAATGGAGGAATTGGGGGGCTCAAGGGACTGGTAATGCTGCACAAAGCTTTTCATGTGCTCCCTCAACCCACCTGCCATTTTTGCATGACCAGGAGTGGTTACTGTGCGATGCCATTTGGTAGATTCTGAAAAATAAGTTATTTTCTTCCTTTTTCATGTTTTTTCTGGGCTTCACCTGGGTCATAAACCCGCTTTTTTACCACTTGCTACAATGCTACAGCCAACACTTGCTCTGCTACCCAGCATGAGTAAATCTGAGCCCCCAGTCACCTAATTAAGTGACCTGATTTTCTCAGGAGCAGAATATGCCTCCCAGCTCCCACTGCACTCAGCAGTTGTGAAAATCAGGCCGTTTTTGTATAAGCTGTGACTAGTTTTGAGTACTCAACTCATAAAAAGTTGATCTTGGCCTGGGAGTTGGAAGATGAGCCCTCTCCAAGTTCTGGCTGCAGGGGAGAGTATTTGGAAGGGATGCAGAGGCCATCAGTCACCATCACCATTCCCTGCTCTACATGAAAAAAATAAGGAAAAAAAAAAAAAGAGAAGAGCATCTTAGTTTGAGGTCTCCTCCAGAAATCCGTGCTGGGGCCTGGGGAGAGGGAATCCCGAGGGAGATCCTGCTTGGCAGCAGAAGGAACTGCTCATTTCCAGGCCAGGGCTTTGCTGGGAGGGCAGCTGGAAGTCACTGCCTTGGGTTTGACACAGACACGTTGCAGAAGGGATGGTTTGGACACTTTAAACCTGTTTATTGCCCTGGGATGGTTTGGACACTTTAAACCTGTTTATTGCCCTGTGTTTTAAAGAGCACAAGCAAGAGGGGAGGTGAACAAAAGTAACAGAAATGGGTGAGAAACCAGGCTAGGGAAAATCCAGCCTGCCTGAGAGGTTCCCACCCTCTGCAAGTTGCTGGGAAGAGCTTTATTTTTTTTTTTTCTTTTTTTGGCTCTTTGCTCTTGCCTGAGCTACTTTTCAAAGCAAAGCAGTGGCTGCTTTGCATAGCACAGCTGAGGCAAGGTCAGCAAGATGAACACCCCAACCTGCAGTGTTCACCACACAAGAGCTGCCCTTCAGGAGGCAGGTGCCTCCAAGTGAACACTGGCAGATAAGGGCAGCAAAACCCTTCAGGAGGAAGTATTTTCATAATCACACATTTGCAATACTCACCCCCCCCCCTTTTTTTTTTTTGTTTTGGTTTGGGTTGTTTTTTTTTCAGCAGCAGCATTATCTTTCTGCCTTCCTCTTGCTCTCAAAATGAGCAAAAATATGTGTATTCAAGGGGTGGGGAAGGCCAAGGCAGAGCTGAAACACAGCTGAGTCAACAACACATGTCCAGGAGTTGGTGGGTGACGCTGCATGAACGTCCTCCATGGCTATCAGGGTGCTTTGGAAAGCTGTTGCTGCAGACAGGGAGGGTGGCACAAGCACAGAGGGTGTTTCTGCCATTTGGATTCCGGGTGAATTCCTCCCTGATCCACAGCTGCGTTTCAGTGCTGATGCTGAGCCTTTGGAAAACACTGTTCCACGTTTGGGAGTTGAACAGCACTGTGTCAATCTGTCCTGCAACTGGAAAACTTGCAGAACAGGAGACTTGGGTCTTCCCATCTGGAGTGAAAAGGGATTTAGAGGTGTCTTGGAGGGGGGAAAAAAGCAGAAGAGCTGTTTCTGTGTAGCAAGGACTGAAGGGAACTGTTCTAACCTCGAAAATCTCTGGTTTGTGCCCTCTCGTGGCAGTTGAGTTTTTCTTGTCCTCAGTGCAACGTCTGCACTTTCAGACCCAAACCTTTGGGTTTTCATGGGGAAACGACCATCAGAAAGGTCACTGAATGCCAATATCCAGTGCTTCACTGTCCATAAAACGAGGAAAACATGGAAAACCCAGAAGTCCATATCTCATACTTTGCCCTGGCCAAACGACTCTGCCCTTTAAACAGTTTGCAGGAATTTGGCAGGTGGCACATCCGAAAAAAAAAAGCCCCAGGGCTGAGAGAATCAGTCTGGAAAGGGTATCCCACAGCTTTCCAAACACACTGTTACAGCCCTTCTCACAAGGAAGGTCCAAGGAATATCTCTGACAGGAGCCCTACAAACCAGCAGCACTAAAACACTCTTTATTTTGCTTTCTCTCTCCAGACAAAAAGCACTGGCATCGACAGGTGGAAGAAGTGTTCAAGCAGCATGCGACTGGTTGGTATGAATAAATGTTAAAAAGTAAAAGAAATTAGTGAATTTAAGATTTCAGCCATTAGAAAGGGGGATGTAAAGCAGGGTAATCATCTGAAAAGCACCTGCAGAATTCAGTGAAATGCTATTTAAGTGCTGTAAATAAGCAATCCAGCAAGGAGCCTTGTCTGAGGGAGTTCGTGGTCTCCAGTAAAAGCAGAAACAGATGAGAGAAAGAACCCCCCACTATCTGCAGCTGATGAACAGAAAGCTGAGAGCTGCCTTTTCAGAGATGTTGAGCAATTCCCAGCTCTCTCCCCACTGAGAAGGCAGAAAGGCAGAAGCAGTGACCTGGGTTGGATCTTCAGAGCGTCAGCCTGAAACCAAACCCTAATTTTCTGTATTACTTGGCAGGGGAGATGGGCTGGAGGGGGGACAGGGCAGCTCTGCCTGACCTGCCAGAGGTGATTTTTGCCGCAGAGGGAGAACGAACGAGAGCGAGGACAAGGGAAAGCTGGTTTTGCCGGGAGAAAATGTGCCATTGTCTGACAATCTTAACGGTTGTTTCTCCCTCCCAGGCTCTTCTCCCACGTGGGTGACCCGTTCCTGGACGACCCCCTGCCCCGGGAGTACGTCCTGTACCTGCGCCCCACGGGCCCCCTGGCTCAGAAGCTCTCAGACTTCTGGCAGCAGTCGAAGCAGATCTGTGGGAAGAACAAAGCTCACAACATTTTCCCACACATCACCCTGTGCCAGTTCTTCATGGTGAGGCACAGCTCCCTCCCTTGCCTTGCCTGCCTGCGTGGATTCACCAGGCTCAGGGTGGAGCTTTCCACGCTCCACTCGGTCCCTGCACAAGGGTTTGGGGGGCTGGGGTTGAAATTTTGCCTGATGCCTGGGCTTGTTGAGGAGGTAATTGGGTTTTAAGCTGTTGTTTTTAGCCAAGAGCAGCAGCAGAGGAGCAAATTCTCATCATCCCAAGTGATCATTAGCACGAGAATGGATGGGGGGGGGGGGGGGGGGGGGGGGGGGGGGGAGGTTGGGAAGGTTACTTGGGGACAGCTGATCCCGCTTCGAGGGTGAGGGAGGGGCAGGGGGTTTCTAAACAGGGATTTTTCTGTGCCCCCCGTGCTTTTTTCACTGTGATACAGCCAAGGTAGGCAGTTCACACCCCCACCACCCACTGCTTTCCTTTCCCTGCCTGACAAGTGCCTGCCCTTCCCCTCCCTTGGCAGTGTGAGGACAGCAAGGTGGATGCTCTCACAGAGGCCCTGCAGGCCACCGTGATGCGCTGGAGATGCAAATTCCCCGCCCCCCTGCCCCTGGAGCTCTACACATCCTCCAACTTCATCGGCCTCTTTGTCAAGGAGGAGAGTGCTGAGGTGCTCAAGAAGTTTGCTGCAGACTTTGCCGCAGAGGCGGCTTCTAAAGCAGGTGAGTGGCCAAGCTGGGGCTGCCCAGAGCCCGTGGCTGTTTTTGGGGCACTGTCACTTTGGGTGCCACCAAGCTCATGGAGCTGGTTTGTAAGTGAGAACTAAAAGCCTCGAGAGGAACAGCCCAGCAGGTGCTTTGGGTTTCAGTGCCCTTCAGCCGAAAGATCCACCTCGCTCTCGACCTCCTCCAGCGTTATCTCCTGGAAGGGAAGTTGACATTTGGTGGTTCCTTAACCTTTCACGTGGCTGCTCTGTCTGCTGGGTGTTTCCTGCTCCCCTCCCCGCCTCAAGCCACCGCCACAAAACTTTCCTTGACCGTTTCGAGGCCGTGCTTGTTTTCTCACTGCATTTCTGAGGTGGAAAGAGGACTTGGAGAGGAGTCCTCAGTCCTGAAACGTCTGGCTCTGTTGTCTGGTCCTCTGCTGCTTGTGGAGAGGGAAGTAAACAGAGCACCCTGTGCTCCCTCCACTGCTGAATAGGCTCTTTGGGTGTCCCCCAGTGACCTCCAAACTCAGAAGAGCAAGGGAGCACTGGAACAGCTCCCCCACTAATCCTCCCACCCTCCATCACTGCAGGTCTCAGCCTGGGCTGGTCACAGCACAACTGGTTTAGTCTTTCACTGTCACAGGCTTAATCTGGAGCTTAAATGCATCAAGATGCAGCAAATTCTGCGTCCCTGGGGTGTTTCCCTGCTGGACAGACATCCCATAACCATCCAGAACAGCTACAAGTCTCTGCCCCTGGTTCAGGGGAGAGATCCAGATGTGCTGTAGGCTCACCGCAGCCCTGAAATTCATTGCTTTCACCCAACAATGACCCAGAATTTTCCTTCCTTTTAGAAGAGGGAGGGAATGTTATCTTTAAAAATGCACATTTTTAGGCAGCGACGGTCACAGAGACCTTGGGCAGGTCCAAGGACGCTGCAGCCACGTGAGAGAGGGACAAATGATCCCCTCCAAATTGTTCCTCAGACACACCCTCCAGTCAGAGGGGCATTTCTTACCCCCAAAAAACACTGACCCAGAAGAAGGAAGCACCCACAGCTTCCTAAAAGCTTCTGCTCCAATTCAGACCAAATTGGTTCTTTTTTTTGGGGGGGGAAGGCAGTTGCTGCATTGCAGCCCCCACAGCTTGGGCAGGTTATCACATTAAAGTCTCTGGGGCTTTTTCAAAACATGTTTTTCTTTGCTGATCAAAAAAAAAAAGAGAGAAAAAGATGGATGGGCTTGCAAAGCTAACCCTGGCTGGCACTCGGAGCCAAGTCTCTGAATCGCTGCAATTTTGACTGAATAATCAGTCAAATTTAATTGCAATTTTTGGTTGAATAAGCGAGAATAAATTACATGCAAACAACGTATCCTATGATTTCCACATCTTCTGGAAGAGTCCCAGTATTTCACACACTCTCACCTTTCTGCTTCCTGGAATCTTTTCCTAATGCAGGTTCTTTTTTTTTTTTTTCCCCTGCAGGATCATTTTGAATCATTATTATATCAATGTCTGTTTCCACAATCTGGGAATACCTCGCCCTCAGTGGCTAAACTGATAATCCAACTAATGCCCAGGGAAAAGATTTAATCAACCTGCATGAACCTGTAGATTCCATGGATTTGTAATTGCTGCTGTGGCAGAGAGAACAAAGGAGGGAGAGTAAAAATTACTCTTTTTCACTTGCTTATTTTTTTGAAAGATCCTCAGCTGCTCAGGAAAGCCTACCAAGTTACCTGGAAATTTGTCTTTTTTTTTTGGTAGTGTGTTCAGAAGGGCAACAACTGTTACCACACCACCCAGGAACCTGTTGTTGGGCAGTTGGGCAGGGCAGCCTTGTCTCCCACCCTGCTGTGACTCAGGGCTGAGCCAGCCCACAAACCTCTAATAATTTGATTAATTTGATCCAAGGTGCAATATAGAGAACTCACATTTGGCTTCCTCAGAGCCTGTTCAAAGTGCCCTGCGGTCTGTTCCTCTAGAGTGTCTTCCAAAGCTCATCTCCTGGCAATTTTTGTGACATTTTTGCTCCCCCCCCTTCCATCACCGCTCATCTCGCACTCAGGGGTCGCTCACCCACGTCTTCTCCTTGCAGATGTCCACGTGGAGCCCCACAAGAAGCAGCTCCACGTGACACTGGCCTATCACTTCCAGAGCAGCCACCTGCCCACGCTGGAGAAGCTGGCCCAGAACATTGATGTCAAGCTGGGCTGTGACTGGGTGGCCGCGATCTTCTCCCGAGACATTCGCTTTGTTAACCACGAGGTAAAGTTCTGAAAAGAAACCCAAACTCACCAGCCATCTGAACAAACAGACCTTCCTGCCTGTTCTTTACACTCGTGCTGTCCAGACTTGCTGTTTCACCCACCTCATCCCTTGCTTCTTGCAGCAACAGTGTCCTGCTGGATTAATTAATTCTAATAATGACTCTCCTGTGAGCTCAGCATAAACTGGTCTGATCTCTCCAGAACCAGACCAGTATTTTAACCTGACCAGTATCCAGTTTTACTGTACAGCCTGGACTTTATATTATTAACCACAGCACTTAGTTCCATCACGTAAGAAACAATTTGCCCTCATATATTACAATTATTCAGATGGATTCTATAACTGCAGTATTTAAGTCTCTTAAGACAGTTCCCTTAATAATGCTGTTTTTCACGTAACACACAGAAAAACAATGTTAATTCCATTTAGCAGATTGGGATCTTGGGCACTGAGAAACCACACGTGAGATTCATCTCACCTCACTTGTAAATACCCAAGTGAGACCTGCAGTCTGAGGCTCAGTGCAGAGGAACAGGCACCTCCAGAACACGAGACATCTGACCCATCTGAGATGTCTATCTCAGGATGAATCAGTGTCTGGGGGAGGGAACCTCCAGAAGGTGCTTGCTCAGCTCGGGTGTTTAACTCAGCTCCTAAGGTTGGGGTGATCAGCCCCATCAAGGTGCAACGCCCACAGCCAGACCCACAAAACCTGTGGCAGAGTGGGAAAAAGCAGTTTTTCACACAAATACCAGGGCTCCTGGAGAGCTGGCACGTCTCTGACCCAGCCCTGGCTGTGCTTCCACGTGTGACAGCCTCCTTCCCTACCCAGAGAGTCCTTGTGTCCTTCAGAAGCTTCACACAGTCACCAACACTATTGCTGATGGCAAAGGCAGTTGCTGATGAAACCCAGCTCCATCTTTGCATATCTCACTTCAGGCAGCCACGTGTGAAAGTTTGGGCCTTGTGATGTCAGGTGACAGTGACTCGTTTCCATCTTCCTCTGAAGATACCACATGTAGTTTGGAAGGGTTGGTGAGGGCTGACACCACCAGGACAGCAGGGCTGCTCAGCAGATGAGGGGTTTTCTTCTTTTCTGAAACGATGCAGAAGTTATTCATGGCCAAGGGTCAAGAACACATCTGTTCTCCTTTTAAACTGGGGACTGTTGCAGCCATTTCCAAGGAAATTTAATGGTAGGCATTTAATACATGTGGATTCCTCATGCTCAAGTGGAGATCACAGACCTACACTCACCCATCTTTCTCCCACCTTTTAACTTAATCCTGCTCATGTCAGGAAATACAAAGAAAAACAGTGTGGCCACATCCCAGCCTTTCTCATCACCTGTGGCTTTTTCCCTGTGCAGTCCCATGAACAGCTTTGGGAGCAGCAAGTCACGAATTCCCAGGAGTATTCTGCCCTGTCTTCAAAAGCAACAGCAACAAGAGCTGCTCTTTCAGATCAAACGTGTGTAGGTAAATCAAAAATGGTCACTGACCACCAGAGCTGTCTAAATTCCAGGTCCCAACAAGAATTCAGTTCCATTTTAAACAGGTTTAAGCACACAGTCATGATTTTGCTCAGTGTAAAAAATCATCCCCCTCGCCTTTCCCTCCTGGTTATCAAAGATGCAACTGGAATCAAAGAGGGAAGAAGGAGCCAATACCTAGAAAGGCTTTCCAAGAGCAAAGAGGGGGAAGCAGCAGGGATTCCCTGAAGGGAAGCTTTCCTGGAGGAAGCAAAAGGAGAGCTGTTCACACCTTGCTGGGCTTAAAGGTGTGCTGCCCTTCCCTTAACAACCCTCTCATCCATTTCTCCCCCCACCCAGACTCTGCAAGTGATCTACCCCTACACCCCCCAGAACGACGATGAGCTGGAGCTGGTGCCGGGGGATTTCATCTTCATGTCCCCGGTGGAACAAACCAGCACCAGCGAGGGCTGGATTTACGGCATCTCCCTCGCAACCGGCTGCTCGGGGCTGCTGCCCGAGAATTACATCACCAAGGCGGATGAATGCGGCACCTGGGTGTTCCACGGGTAGGTAAGAAAGCTGCTCAGCAGCTGGGATTCCACCTGGGTGAGTGAGGAGGCTGCCAGGGCTGCTGAGAAGGTCGCTGGGGGAAGAGGAGCTGGCACACAAAGCCCCGTCCCAGATGCTGCCCCCGGGGCGTGGGATTAGAGGACAGTGGGGCTTTTTTAGCTGAGGTGTTGCAGCAGCTATTTATCACTCGCAGGATCACTGCTGGAGCAGATGGCTGCTGCAGGCACTGCTGTGGAGACATCTCTGTGGTGGGACCAGGAGCAGGAAGGTTTAAATCTGAGCATTAATTTGGGAAGGGACGTCTTCTGTGGAAAAGGATTTGGGATCAGCAACATTTCTTAGGGTACTTAGCAAGATTTTTCAGAAGGCTTCAGTGAGAGTGCAGCCCTCACCTTTTGAATGAGATTATGCCTTATGCCTCTTGATTTTGGTGGGAATTAGTTAAACAGTGATTAAAAAAATAGTGCTTGAGCATTTACCAAAACCACTGTGACACACCCAGAAGAAATCTCTTCTTACACAGGGGCTCTCCACAGGGAATATCAGGTTGTGGAATGTCATGTGGCCAAAGCCATACAGCAAACTAAGGACAACCCACCACGGTACTCATGGTAGGATGGTTCCCTGCACTGCTTTTCCATTACCAGCAAAGCCAGAAATAGTCCCTTCCTGTGCCCCAAAAAGGCCAGGAGTGCTGGGGATGTTACACCACAGTTTATTCCAGCCCCTCGTGAGATACCAAAGCCATTCCTTGCCCCTTTAATAGTCCTGAGAAATCAGACTTGGCACAAGTGCCAGGGGAGGGAGAACAGCCCTGATTTTTCCAGCTATATTTGGACCTGAGGAGGTTCCCCCCCCCCCCTTTCTTCCCCCTGTTTCTGCAACAATGGCTGGTTCATTTTCCACAGCGATCCCTCTCCTCTGGATGGTGATGAGGGATGTGGCAGAGGAGTCTTTCCCTACCCAGAGCTGAGGGCCAGCTGTGACAGAGACCCTTTCTCCATCCTCTCCATGTACCATCTCCACTCTCCAAGGGGCCTTTTCCTGTTGCCTCCAGGGATACAGGGATCTCCCTGACAGAGCAGTGAGGACGAGGCATCATCCAGAAGACAGGGGATATTGTTGTCTGCCTTCAGCCTCTGTTTGCCTCCTTTTTCCCCTTTGGGAAAAGTTTCCAAACAATGACCTATGCTTAGAAGATGACTAAGCTGAAATAGTTTCAGTGGTTTCTGTTTTCCAGCAGCATGAAGGAGGTAGAAGACAAGCTGGTGGCTCTTCTCCAGGCACAGCAAGATGGGGTGCCTTTGCCTCATCATCATTCCCATCTATAAATAGGTGCTGAAGCATTTGTGGCCTTTCAGTAAGGGCTTAGAGAAAGAAGAAAGTCTCAGAAATTGTGTGGCAGCTCCTGGGGGCAAGGGAAGAGAGGCAGCCAAAAAATTCTTAGGGTTCTCCAGACCAGTGTCCTTAAAAATCTGTCATGTGGGAAAGGGCTGAGACAGGATGAAAGGCTGGAAGAGGATTCACTTTGTACAGCAATAGAGATGGGTCTGGCTAAGAAACTGAGATTTTTCTCATATTGAGATACCAAGTTTTGGGGTCAGGGAGGATGGATCTGTGTTGAACCTTTGCCTGAGAGGAAAAGTTCTTTGGAGCGGGACCGGCCCCTGTTGGAAAAACTCACCATGAATAAAATAAATACAGTTAAAATAAACTGCAAGGTCAGTGCTGAAGGCTGGAGAAACTATCAGGACCAACAAGGAGGCATTTTTTTCTCCTTTAAACTGGTGCAAATCATGTGATCTCACAAATCAGCTCTTAACAAAAATGCAGGTGACCCATTTTTGTTCCTCTGGCAGAGGCACTCAGTGTTATTTTAACAGCTGTGGAGCCCCCCTGAGATTTTATCCTATCTAGGTGCCATCAGGAAGCAACTGCTGACATATTTAAGGCACTGAAAAGTGCAGTCACTAGCAACTATTTCTGTCAAAGCAAATGGCCACATACATTACCTGCTGATGTTCTTTTCTTAATGACTAAGCAAAGGTAACACATCCAATGTGCTGAGTCAGCAGAGGGTCACTGCAGCTTCTGTAATTGCCTGTCAGGGTTTAGTCCCGAGGGTTTTGGTCAAAGTCCTTCAATGTTTGGGCTTTATTCAGGGGCACCATCATCAGAGAGAAACCCCTCGAGGCAGAGTGGGATCTGTCACCTCCATTTGGCTGCACTGAACTGGGAGCACTGGTGAGAACAAACTCCCATGGAGGGAAAAAAAAAGGATAATCAGCACTGGGAAATGTAGAAACCACAACCCAAGCTGACAGTGGCAGGTCCCTACCAGGGGGGTAAGAGCTATTTTGTGCCCAGGGGGAGAGGCAGGGCTGAGCCCCAGCAACAGCTTGTGCTGCAAAGGTGAGGGAAAACTCCCTGCAGGCTTCAGTCCCCGAATTTTGGTCCACAAGACCAGGGTCAGTGACATGCAGCTGGTCTCCAGATGATGTTGGGGAACATCCTGTGGTGGTGAGGAAGGTCGTGGCACTTGCATGAGAATATTCAGAGCCTCGCAGACCAAAGTTTGGGAACTGTTGTTCCATAAACTGTTTCCAAGGAAACAGCCTGTTGAGGTGGAATTTGTCTTTTCACGCGTGCAGATCACTTAGCCAGGTGCTCTCTGGGCACAAATAAGAATAAAACATGAATAATAACGAAAGAACGTGACAGCAGCGATTATCAGCAGGTCCTGAGGGCTGCAGAAATGCCCTCAGAGCAGCCTGAGCACACCAAGCATGCCCAAAGCCAACAACATCCTCCTGTTTTTGGCAGGTCCTACTCGATTCTGAATACCACATCCTCCCCATCCCTTCAAGGCTTCATGGATGGAGCTCTGGAGAGAAGACAGCAGGAGGACCAAGGACCTGGGGATGCAGGGCCACTCACCATCATCTGCCAGAACGTGCAGGTAGGGACCCCCACACCCCTAAATCACACACAGCCCTTAGGGACAAGCTTCCAGCCACTGGGTTTTCCAAAAAAAAAAAAAAAAAAAAAAACCACAACTATGCCCTGGTCTCTTTTCATTACCTGCAGCTCAAGTTCTCTGCAAGCTTTTGAATGGCACAATTAACCACAGTTAACCACAATGTCTTCTTAATTGAAGACATTGCTGTCCCCAAACTGGCTCTTAAGAGGGGGTGCTCCCTTCGGCAGTTTTTACACCACCATAAATTTACCAATATTATAAAGAGTTTCATAAATCCATAAAAAATCATAAATGCAGAAGACTTTCCTGTAGCGGGCAAAGCAAGAAGTGCCTGCTCTTGACTCCCAGATCTCAGCAAACCCCTTGCACTTGGATGAAGGTCAAATATCCTGTGATTTCCCTTCCAGCCCCTGAGGATAACCAGCCAGCCAGGGCCTCAGAAACGCTGCCTGTTTGTCTGCAGGCACGGGGAAAGGATGGATGTGGTTTTTGGGAAGTACTGGTTGTCCCAGTGTTTTGATGCCAAAGGTGAGTCTGCTCTGGGGTCTCCCAGCTTTAAGAGGGAGGAAGGAGTGGGGGGAAATCTTAGCCTGTGGTTTCCTAACACAGATTGATGTTTTTTGGGGTGGCAGGGCTGCAGTCAGAAGCAGAAACAAATGCAGCCATGATGTTAGTAATCAGTGTTCAGGGAAAACATTCACTGCCATCAGGAAAATATTTTCCACAGCTGGCTACCAGTGCTAAATGAAAATAACTCCACTACAGGTACAGCTCAGAGAGGCTTTTGGGGCAAAAACTGGTGTTTTCAACTCAGTAATATGCTTGGTTTCAGACTTTAATTAAACTGTAAGTCCAGGCTTTGTTGCCATTAGAACTGATCAGAAATTTGTCCAGAAAGTCTTTTTTTATATTTAAAACATAGAAATCAATGTCTTGTAGCCAAAGGATGATTCCACAACTGCCTTCTTTCCAACCTCTGGCTGCAGAGCTCTGACATTTCAGCCTCCTTTAAGAGTGTAACACTCAGGGGGGAAAACTGTGCTAAAGGTAACTTTAAAAGCAACATAAATGCTGCTGTTTCACTTAATTATGGGAGATCCCTGGTGGTTTTACCTGGGGAAAACTGCTCAAGAGCCAGGGCAGCACCTGCAAGATGTGGGTGGGTGGGAGAGAGCAGGAGAAGGTGCGATGCTTCTGTGTCCCTCTGAAGGAATAATTCCAGCTTGGACCCTTTCCCTCCAGGAAGGTACATGCGCAGTAACCTGAATATGCCTCACAATTTACCTCAGAGAAGTGGTGGATTCAGGGATTACGAGAAGGACGCTCCCATCACCGTGCTGGGCTGCACACAGGCAAGGCTGGTTGGTGAGTCCTCCTCAGAAAAGAGCTTTGAAGCTGAAGGAGGGGAGGTTTGGATGGGATAATTAGGAAGAAATTCTTCTCTATGAGGGGGCTTTGAGGGATGCAGAGACACAAGGAAGAGGTGGAAATTTTGAGGGGCAACTCTTCTGCCTTGAACTCCACACAGTTTAAGCACAAGAGGGTCTGGTGGAGCTGTTGGAGCAGGTCCTGAGGATGCTCTGAGGGCTGGAGCTCCTCTGCTGTGCAGGGTGAGAGAAGGTTCCAGGGAGACCTGAGAACCCCTTGCAGGGCCTAAAGGGGCTCCAGGAGAGCTGGAGAGGGAACCTGGGACAAGGGATGGAGGGACAGGACACAGGGAATGGCTTCCCACTGCCAGAGGGCAGGGACAGATGGGATATTTGCCAGTGTTCTCCCCCCCATCCCCACCCTCCATCCCCGTCCCTGACTTTGTGCAGAGACACAAAACCATTTGGTAGCCAAAGAGCAGTTGCTGAGTGCTGTGCTCAGGGCAGCCTCAGTGCTCAGCACTCCCTCAGCTTCAGCTCCTCCAGGGCGCTTCCCCTTGGTCCCATCCAAAGTAGGGCAGCTAAAATTACACTTGCTTCTTTAAAGCAAAACAAATCCCAGTGCAGCAGCAGCAGCAGGATGCTGGGGCTCCACGTGGCACCGGGGTTTGCAGGGTGCCCATGGCAGCAGGGCAGTGTGGGAGCAGCCAGAGCACACTTTGCTGGTGGCACTGGAGGGGGCTGAGGGCACGACTGCAGCTGCAGGTGTGACCTTGGTGGTGCTGGAGCCGTAATTCCTCTGATGGATGAAGCCAAAGAGCAGCTTCCCCAGGAGGAAAGGGTGGTAGATCCCCCCTAAATTACCCTTCTCCTTCTAAATTACCCCACTTCTCTTGAGAGATTTACAGGTTACAGCCACTGGAGCCGAGGTCAGCCACCCCTGCTTGCTCCCACTCCTTCGCCCTGCATGTTCAAAAGGAGCAAAAATGTAATTCTTGCTTCCTACAAGCCTGTGCAGATCCCTGTTCTCCTTTGGTCCCCTTAGGCATTGCAAGAATATTAATAACCCTGATAGTGGAGCTGATTCTTATCTCATTTTCGGTGATCTCCCACCTGTGTAATGAAATGGTAATTTATACTAGAGAGGAGTGGAGCCAATTGAATTAAGCTGGGTTCGAGTTTGGTTGGATTGCTCTGATTTACAGCTTATAAACGAAATGAAATCAAATCCAAGCCCTCTGAGCACTCTGGTTGCTTTTTGGCAGGACCTGAGCAGCTCCTGGCTGGGTGGCTGCACTTTGCTGTGCCACTTGTCTCGTTTTACTCACAGGAGGTAAAACTTCCTTGCAGGTGAAGCCTTGCTAGAAACCAACACCATTGTAGACTACATCTACAGCTCCCCATCCCTGAGGTGTGTACAGACAGCACACAACATCCTGAAAGGTGAGAACCCACAGAATTCCTCTCACTGTCTGGGTAAAACGCTGATGTGGGAGACCCCAGGGAGTGGGAATTCAGGGTGAGGATTATCTGCATGGGAATATGTTTTATATCAGCACAAAAAGAACCCTTTTTTAATTGCATGTAGCTGCCAGCCAGAGGTTTACGTTCCCTGGCATATCCTCTGTCAAGTGCATATCTTAAATATTTCATCTTCCATATCCATTATTAATCAACTGATTAAAACCATTCATGAGCAATCAAACTGAAGTGGTAAAGCTGCCAAGTCTTTCTGCCTCCCTCCCCCTCTGCTTCCATTGATCCCTGGCCTCTTTTCCCCCTTTTCCAGGTATGCAACAGGAGAACAACCTGAAAATCCGAATAGAGCCAGGCTTGTTCGAGTGGACCAAGTGGGTCTCTGGGAACACACTACCTGCCTGGATCCCCCCTGTGGATTTAGCTGCAGCTACTCTAAGCGTTGATACAACCTACAGGTAGCAGAAAAGAGGGGAGGGAAAGGGTCTTTTGTAAGTTTGAGCAGTGCCTGGAAGAGCTTCTGAAGCTCCCAAAATAAACTCAGAGCGGGTTCCAAGTTTGGGTTGGAAGGGACCTTAAAGCTCACCCAGTTCCACCCCCTGCCGTGGGCAGGGACACCTTCACTGTCCCAGGTTGCCCCAAGCCCCATCCAACCTGGCCTTGGACACTTCCAGGGATGGGGCAGCCACAGCTTCTCTGGGTAACCTGTGCTAGGAATTTTTTCCACAAGCATGCCTAAAGAAACACAAAGGAACATCTCCACTGCAGGAGGAGCACGAGCCCACCCAGCTGCCTTCACCAAGTCATCCCCATCATTTTTCCCCAATTATCTCACAGCAGAAGGGTAAATATCTCATTCTCGAAGCTTAAAAATCATCACAGAGGTCCTGACACAAGTTTTGAGGTCTTAGGGAAAGAGGAGAGTTAAAGAACAGATCCTTTGAGATGAATCATAACCTGCACTTCAAACTTTATTGTTTCTTCCAGTTTACTGTGTGTGTTTTTTCTGCTCACAGACCTCATATTCCTGTCAGCAAGTTGGTGGTTTCTGAATCTTATGACACCTACATAAGCAGAAGCTACCAAGTAACAAAGGAGATCATCAGTGAATGTAAAGGCAAAGGTAAGTGCGGCAGAGAGGGGTGAAAAAAATGAGCCAGGCTGGCTGGGATGTGAATGCCAATATTCCTGACCAGCCTTTCCCTCTTAAAGGGGGGGAATTCCCATACCTGAATCTCTCCTCCCTCTCCCAGAGGCACTGCAATGTCAGAACTAGGAGTTGAAATGCATTCACCTTATGAGAAAAGCCCATAAACTCAACTAATGGGGGTATTTTAGGAATTCCTACCCAACCCAAGGGAATAAATGAGCTGTTTGCACTCTGCTGTCTGTCCCCATCAGATGGGGAGCATCTTCCCTCCCCTATCTGAGCTCCTCCTCTGAGATATATCCCCCATAAAGACCTTAAAACGTTTCTCCAAACACAATATTGAGATTTAAAAAAAAAAATCCCTAGCTGTTATTTTTTGTTCACACCATAGAAATAGGACGTTTCTAAGCTCTGGTGTTTCTACTCATTTCATCTCACTGCTCTGTCTCGAAGCTTTTACTTTAATGCTTTGCACACAAAACTGTGCAATAGCACAGTGGGGCATTGCTTTGGGAAGGATCTTGGAAATGGAAACGTAAAATTACCACAGTGGAAAAGCAGCGACTGGAATTAAAAGTGTTGCTTGTAACAGGAATTCGTGTTTGTGTAGGCAAAAAGCACCTGCTTGACAAGAACACAAGAAATCTCACTGCAATCCTTGTTTCCTTCAGAAAGCATCTAAAATCAAGCAGCACCGAGTCAACCGTTATCCTGAAAATTGAGAAATGCTCTAAATATGTTAATAAATCGCGTTTTTTCTCCCTAATGCACAGCTTGATGTGTTGTTAGGTGATAAGTTGAAACTGTTTTTTCCGACAATCTGCTTGATCTTGTGCGCCGGTGCCTAAATTTGGCTCCACCTGCCTCCTGAACCCGTGTTTCTCCCTGTATTTCAGGAAATAACATCCTGATAGTGGCCCATGCATCCTCCCTGGAGGCCTGTACCTGCCAGCTCCAAGGGCTGTCCCCACAGAACTCCAAGGACTTCGTGCAGATGGTCCGAAAGGTAATTCCCACCAAGGAGCAAAGCTCTGGCTCTGCAGAGAGAAAAGTGATTTGAAATCTGCCCAGCCAGGCAGGGACACCTTTTTGTGCCCGAGTTCCACTCATTTCAGGACTCAGGGGAGTGCAGAAGGTCGGTTTGAGGGGCTGATGGTCCGAGAGTGGCACTGCTGTAGCGGTGTGGGGTCAGGTGCCCACCTGCAGATGGGCTGGCAGTGACTCCCGTGTGGCTTTGTGGGCACCAGAGACTCCCACAGTGCCCAAAACACCCTCCCCACAGTGCCCAGGGCACTTCTGAGCTACACTTCACCCCTGAGGGCAGCTCAGCTCAATCCCTACTTATTTTTCCATCTCTTTTCCCGCAGATTCCGTACTTGGGGTTTTGTTCCTGCGAAGAACTGGGAGACACGGGAGTTTGGCAGCTCACAGACCCCCCCATCCTCCCTCTCACACATGGACCCACTGGAGGCTTTAACTGGAGGGAAACCTTACTACAGGAGTAGGCAAAGCCACCCCAGCCAGGAGAACCCAACCCACAGCCTTTGGAAGCGTTAGAGAATGTCTCTTCTCTCTTGTGTTTCACTGACAGTGGAAAAACAGTCATACCATGTCCAGGGGGGTCACACAAAGCAGCTGTTCTGGTGTTACCTCACACAGCCACAGCCATGCAAAGAGTCTCATCCACAACTAGAATACAAAAAAGGGGACTGATTGGAGGGAAAAAAAAAAAAAAGGTATTAAAATACAGGTTGGAAGGTCTTGCACAGCCCCAGAGCCTGTGCTGAGCCGTTCTCCCACCTGGCAGGGAGCTCTGGGGACACTTTCACTGCCATCTGCACCCCGTTAGGAACACGTAGCACTGTGTCAGTGGAGTATTCAGGATGCTGGGGCTGGGTTGGTTTTTTTTTTCCACTGCTGTTTTTGCAGAGCATTAGCAGGCTTGTCCAGCACCACGTGTGAGCCCCCCCCCCCAAATTCTCAGCACCTTTTTCCACCACCACCAGCTGCAAAGGAGGGTCCAGCACCAGGTTGTTCCTCTCCTCTGTCTGAGCACTGTGGTGGGGGTTGTGCTGGATGCAGAGACTGATGGATGTTGATCTGCACTGCAGGACAATCCCAAATTTCCCATCAGTTATGGATGAATTTTGAGCATCAAAAGTTGTTGTGAACAAAGACTGGGAGCAGCTTCTTTTAAGTGGAGATAAAATAAGCCTATTTCAACCCAACCTGGAGGGCTTAGAAAGTTCAGGGTTGGGTGGTTTTTTTCCCTTTACTTTGGTCATTGAAATCCACCCTTGTGCACAGACACAGCCTAAAGCATTTGTGCCATTTCAGTTCCCTTCAGAAAAGGCTTTTCCCCTTTTATACTGAGATTTTGTGCTGCTCATTTACACAGGGGTGGCTTTCTGTCGCTTGGGAGATGATGTTTTTTTTTTTTGTCAGCCCTGGTGAGATTCTGCAGTAAGCAGCTTTCTCCAGGAGGTCATGATGGACTCAAAAAGATGCTGGAATTCAGTGCTTTGCTTCCTCATCCTTAATTTCCAAGTGCCATGTGTCATAAACACAAAGCAGCTGGAAAAAAAAAAAAAAACAGTACAGTTAAATTTAGGAGCAACTTGCTTTGGCCTGTTAAAATGCTATTTATCCAGTGGGGGAAAAGTTAGGATTTTGGGAGAAGGGGAAGAGGAGAGTTTCCATCTTCAACTAAAATCTTTGGAATCACAAGAGGGGTCCTCCTGGTGGAAGAGCCTGCAGGATGCCAATCCCAGCTGTGTCACAGGAGGATGCAAAATCCACCACAGTGGGTAGTTTAGAGAATAAAGTGGCATCAGAGCACAGTTTTTTTTTTTTTTTGGATTAGAATTATCTAAGTCATCAGCCTTGGATGAAAATGTTGCTGCAGACACTTGTATGGATCTCATCACTGTCAGAAGGTACTTAAAAATGTGTTGAAGTGGGATGAAAGAGATTTAGGCAAAGCCCTTTCTTGGTTTGAGCCATAAATCTGAGTATTCCCAGAAACAGAATCATCCCAGAGTGGTTTGGGTTGGAAGGGACCTTAAAGCTCCTCTCATTCCACCACCCCTGCCGTGGGCAGGGACTCTTCCTACTAGACCAACATCCAGCCTGGCCTTGGACACTTCCAGGGCTGGGGCATCAACATTTCACTGAGAAACAAAGAGTAAAAACAAATTAATAACAAAAAATAGCATAAAAAGATGTTCAGATGTACCAGGAAAGACATTCCAGCATCCTTCTGTCCTGCCTTTCCTCTGCAAAAAGTGTCAGAGCCCTCACTTGAGACATGTGAGTGGCACACAGGTCAAATTTGATGCAGGTTTAATATTCACAGATCAGAGCTGGCTTTGTGGTGATTTATTTTAAGCTCTCCAGCCTTCAGCAGGACTGCTCTCACCTCCACCAGGACACAACCAAGCTGCCTTCCCAGCAGCCAGAACGAACCAGGAGGCACAAACTGCAATTCCCTCTTCCTAAAGGAGGCAAAACTGGGAGACAGCAAACCCAAAGGGGTTTAGCTCAGCTTCTCTTTGGGTTTGTGGAGCTTGAACACCAGATCCTGTACATATTTCCAGCTCATCCTGTGCAAAATCCCGTCCACTGGCACCATCTCCACGGGAATATTCTGGGGTTTATCCCTTTCTGACTGTGTTAACACACCGTGGGCCACTTGTAAGTGCATTATTATAGCAGGGATGTAACTGCAAAGTCAGGGAGATGATTCATGAGGCGACAGAGCAAACTGCTCCTAGCCAGGTTAATTTTTAATTGTAATTTAAGCTGGTTTTGGCTGTGTACAGACACCCTGAGGAGCATCTCTGGCTTGTTTTCCTCCATGCTTAAAAAACTAAAAGTAGTTGACAATCACACCACAATAAATTTGGTTCCTGATGTGGAATTCTCCAGGTGGCTTTTTTGTTTCGTGCTGGGGGCCAGCAAGATGTAATTTGGGCAATAAATAGTATTATAATATCTATTGCCTGTACAAAGCAGTGGAGGCTGCTCAGGCCCTGCTGCAGTTAAGTGACATTAAAAGAAGTTTGGGGTTTTTTGGGTTCTTTTTAAGCAGAAGCATGAAACAGAGAGGGAACAAAAACCTGAATGCACAACTTGAACGAGGTACAAGCTGCTCTTTGCATATAGTAATATAGAAGAATGTTCTGTTGGAGAAGGTAGTGGTAAAATACTCTCTTCTTTAAAAAAAAAAAAATAAAAAAAAGTATATTTTTGGATGTTTGGGAAAGTATTTTGACAACTGTAGTCTCGTCTCGAATTAAGTGTCAAGAAAGAAAAAAAATCTTATTTTCTTCTAGCATCTCGATTTCTCTTTGGGGTTTTGTGTTGTCTCACGTTGGTAAGGCTTATTTGTGGGGGGAAAAAAAAGAATAAAAATTTTTTCCTTTTACATTTTTAATTGAGAAGTTAAGGGTACAAGACAATTGCTGCTTCACTTTCACTCTGTTGCTGCTCATTAACGTGTGTTTAAGTCACTCCAGTGTTTTGTCCTAAATTTAGACTTGAATTTGATCTCTGTCAAGTCTCTTCCTTGCCTGCACTTTGAGCTGCATCAGATCCCAACAGTTTCATCAGGTTGTAGGAGGCAAACAGTTCCCAGATTTTTCCCTGATTAGGGAATAAAGCTGCCAAGAATAAATTGTTAACCCAGTATTTTCATGAATTGCAACTTAGGGGGTGGGTTGGGAAAATGAAAGAGTCAAATTGACACTGTAACCTGAAATCACAGAGCTTTGCTTTTTTATGCAAACTGAGGATCCAGACCCTAATAACTTTAAAAAAAAATAAATCATTATTTCCCTTTTCTCTCAGACTGAGCAGTTTCAGGAAGAAGTTGGCTGAGGGCAGGAGCCTCCTTGTCCCCTCTGATATTGGATTTTAATGTCAGTGTTACTGTGAGAGTGATAATTTTTATCACCAAAGAATGAGTTTGGTTTGTGGTTTGGTTTGTTTCTTAAAGAAAAAAGAGCCTGAGCACACAGGAAATTATTTTTAAGTTAAAAATACACATGAGATGGTGGTGGGGGCAGACATGCTTGAAATGGTGAATCAATGAAGAAAATAAATATAATTAAGCAGTTGGTGTGATTGGCTGCAAACACCCTAAATTGCTACTTACTGCTCACCACTTCCTCAAATACTTGTTCCCTGGGGAATATTCATGACCTGCACATGCTTCCTGACACAAAATACACAGCCAGTTCCTTTATTATTTCCCATTCAGATGTATTTTCTGAAGTTTCTCTCGGTGACATCTGTTCAAACTTGATGTTATCGACTTTTTTGGTGTTTCATTTTCAACCTGTTGTATCATTCTGTTTATTATATTTGTTTTGGTTTTTGGTTTTTTGTTTTTTTGTTTTTTTTTTAGTGTGAGCAGATTGTATTTATTTGAGGGAAAAAAATGTTGTTTGCTGTTTAAAAAAAAAAAAACCACAATAATTGTATTGCCAAAAATAGCTGTAATTACCTGTGACATCTGTATTTTTTTATTTTGGGGGTGGGAGGGGAGGGTGGTTGGTTGTTTTTAATCTCAGTTTCAAGTGCTAACAACTGTTAAAACAACCACTGCAGTTTAATTTGCTTCTGACATTAAATGGATTTCTCGGAAAGTCGGACAGAGAAAAAGCCTCGCAGGTGATTGAATAAAGATGCCAAACACCCTTCCTATTTCAGTTTTCCTCTGGAGTGTTGCTGGAATTGGAGCCGCGTTTTGGTTCCCTGCGCTGCTGGTGAAGTTCATCCATTTGACAGCAGATGGCACAAAACCATCTCGAGTTTTCCCTCCGGTTTGGAGTCTCAGCTCCTTGTTATGCCTTTTCCTCCCCACTTATTTCACGTGCGGAATGGGGGGCACAACTCCTGAACCCGAAGCACTCCTTACTTTAATTCGAATTTTTTTTTTTAATCCACCAATAGTTTTATCAGACAGAGAAACTCTTCCCTTTCAAACTCCGTGAATTCCTGACCTGCAGCTCTGTATCCCAGTAAAACTGATTAACACAGGAGCCATAACTTCTATAAATCAAAGGTACACTAATAGAATGATGCACTTCCCTGCACCCGAAAGTTTAATGGAAACAGCTGATAATAAATTAGAAGCCAAACCCAGTAATGCATTTATAATTAACCATTTTGTCCACTTCCCCCAAGCCCACATCCTGCAAGTGCACACAGCTTTTAAGCCATAATTCTTACCTTACTAAATTGAGTTTATTTTGACAGTAATAGCCATTTACACTAAATTTTGGGCAGTTGCAAAGAGAGCCCAGAAGAGGATGTGCCAAAGCCTTTTGGCAGTCACCACATGGCTGGTGGCTACACCATGAAACACATGGATAAATCTTGTGATAAATCACAGACTCAGTGGACATGGAAAGTTTTTCCAAGCCTCAGATCACTCCTGAAATAATCAGACCTGCAAGGGGAACCCAAACTGTGCCACCAGTCCTGTGGGACCTGCCCACTGTCCCCAGCCCTGCAACCCAGCAAAATTACCTTTCCCTCGTTGTTTCCCCAGGATCCCAGCAATGAGAGCCAAACAAACCTCCTGGGGCGAGAGCAGAGTGACCCAAGGACTTTTTTTTTTTTTTTTCTCCAGGGATTTAAACCACACAGATGGGTTTTCAAGCGACTTTGACTTTCTGCTGCCTCCCCATTTTTTGGGAATTAAATCCTGGACACAGTGCAGCTGTGCCATGGCTCTGCTAACCTTTTCCTGCTCCCCCTCTGTGCATCTCCGCCCTGAGGCAGAGCTGGAGGGGGAGGTCAAAGTGAAGTCCCCCCATCCTGTCACCCACCAGTTTCATTTTTGGGACCTGTGAGGTCACTGAGTTCTCAGCAGTCGCCAACACACGGGAAATGTGAGGTGGGGGGAGAGCAGAGTGGAACAGCAGCCAGAAGGGAAGGGGCAGAGACCCTGGTGGGGATGAAGTCATGGTAAATCTGCCCCCCACACACACACCCCATGCTGAAAAGGGACCTGCTGCTGCTGCTCAGCAGAGAGAGGAAGCCAACACTGCCTGCACCCAGAGCACAGCATGAGTGTCCCCAGGGTGCTGCACGCCGTGGCTCTGCTCCTCCTGCAAGGTAAGCCCTCTGGATTATCTCGTTCCATCTCCCCTTTGCACTTGGTCCAGCCTGGACAGCTCTGTTTCCAGAGTTCCAGCACCCCAGGCAGCTTTGCTGTTGATGCTTTCTGGTTGATAGCGAGATATTGTCACCCCAATGCTGAGTCTCAGCTGGCTCCTAAAGCCAGGATCTACGAGGCCAGGTCACCTCCTATCAGCTGGTGACATCCTTGAGGTCACCAAGGATTCTCCCTTAAATTTGGGCAGTGGATCACTGCTTACTTTCCATGGCTTTTGGATATCTGTGTATGCCCCTGTGTAAAGAGAGGCTGATAGAAGTCAGAATAATTAAGAAAGCACTTTAAATGCTCAGTCTCCTTGCTCCTGCTAGAGGACGTAGCTTATACCTGCTTTGCTAATCTCCTGTCTTTCATACACAGGAGAAGTGTGAGAGATTCATATTTGACTGTGTCAGACAGGGAAAGGTTTAAGAAAAAAACCAGCAAGACAGTGCTCTTTGCTCAGGATCCTGCAGGCTTCACTCCTGAGCTTTGCAGGAGAAATGAATGTGTGGTCCCTCTCCCTCCTTGCCAGATGCTGGAGCAGGAACCACAGCAGGGCTCCTGCTGTCACTTTGCTAATGCCCTCAGAAGCTTCTGCTCAGAGTACAAGCCCTCTCCCCCCTCACTGCCAGACTCCTGAAGGATGAACCTGGATCTGCTGACCACCACTGTCTGCTCTGGGCAGCACAATTAACTCAAGCTCCACTCACAGGCCAAAAATAACTCATTAGACAGGGTGTCTGTGTGGGCTACAGGTCCAAAGATTGCTCTGCTGTGAGTGCACATCTCAGAGCTGTGAGTTCTCAGTGCATTTCCTGGTGGCTCTCAGAACAGCAACCAGAGGCATGAATTGTTCTGCTCAGTGCATCCTGCAATTTCTGGCAAGAAATTGTTGCAATTGTGGATATTTTGCTGTACTTGATGCCAGATTAATTTTTCCAAGTGGGATCCACGTGGTACAAGAACAAGTGTCCCCTGGAGCTGGCACAGGAGCATCTCCCACTCCCCAGTGACTGAAGATCACAACCAGGTCCAACTGCCCCCTGTGCAGGGAAGATTCGACCTGTGAGTCACGGGCTGAACAAAGCCATGGGCTCCCATGGAAATTCCATGCATGCTCTGCTTCAGAAAAGCAAGCAAACACCCCCATTTCTTGCTCAGTCTTGCTGTTCTCACCTCCAGAGGTGTGATTTGAAAGACCCCACGCTGCTGGTGGTGACAGGAAACCACCACGATGAAGAAAGGGCCCCCCATGGAAAGCCACAGAGAACTCTCCCCTGCCACTCCAACAACTTTGCACCTCCTTCCACCAGGGCCACAAACCCCACCTTGGGTCCTTTCTCTGTTTCCAGGGGGAAAATAACAGCTCCAGTAAGGATGCCCTACAAAAGCTTCATTTCTGATGTATTTTAAACCTTCAAGAACATGAAAAGCTTTCCCAAAGCCCAGAAAGATTCATTTCCCCAAACTGCAGTGCTTGTATGCGCAGTAGGAACTTGCAGCAAAGAGCTACCTGCAAAATAAAATCAAAACACATAAAAAAAAAGGGAATGAAAAGCAAAACCCTCTTACTGACTATTTTCTTAACTCCAACCCAGGCACTGCCCTTAGTAATTTCTCCAGGGCTTGCTTTTTTCCGGAGAAGGTAATTCATTCCAGGTCAAATATTTTCACAAAATGTATTATATATCTCAGAATGTCTGGAGAGAAAAAAAAAAAAAAAAAAAAAGACATTTTACTGTAAAATGACCTGAGAGAAGAGAATGAAATTTCATTTTAGTAACCTGTGCCAGGCCAGGTTTGTGGGTCTTATCTTGGCAAGAAGTCTCCAAGCAGTTGCAGCAGGATGATTTCTGAATCAAGAAAGCCTCATTTTTCAGAGGTGCTGCAAAAAAAACCCCTTCATTGCTCAGTCTCACACACTTGCAATTCAGGTTCAACAGCTCCACAATGAAACATGGAATTATGGAATCACAGAATGGTTTGGGTTGGAAGGGACTGAAAGATCATGGAGGTCCCATAATGGAATAATGAAAACGAATGAGAAAGTACATCAAATGAATCTACTATCAATTCTTTACTTGTTAATAACATTTAATAACTAAATCTGGTTGTCCCCACTGACCTCTCTGATAACTGTGATTTATTTACGTCAGTACAACCACACGGGCGAGTCCCCCAGCGCAGAAAAACCCTTGAGAAAAGGAAAATTGCAGTATTACTGTGTCCAAACCACTATTGCTTTCCTTTAAGAGGTGTTTTTTTTCTCCCCTCCGGGCTGTGGCAGGGGGGTTTCCAGGGGCTGCCAGTGAAAGTTCAGTGACTCTGAAGGAAGGAGAAGACCTGAAGCTCCGCTGCACCTTCAGCACCCTCAGCAGCACCAACAGCTCTGCCCTGCAGTGGTTAAACCCTCGAGGTTTCACTATTTTTCTGAACGGCCAGCAGGGTAAGTGAGTGTGAAAAGCACTTTCCACGGAGGGTGGGGGGTCACCCAGCGTGGGCTGTCCCAGCTCCCAACCCGCCACCCGACCACTCGAGGGGCTTTTCCACTGCACCCCTTTCTGGCAGGAGGCTGATGAAATGGAAACCACCACCCCCCAGGAGTGGTCTGGCGCTGGAGATTTTAGCAGTGAACTGCAGTTTCCCCCCACAGCACCCAGAGCTCAGCACTAAAACCCCACTCTGACCCCACAGAGGTGCCTGAAAGCGCCAGGCACCCTCCTGCTCCCCAAGGAACTGGGTGTGGAGCATCAGGAGAAAGTTTTTAGGAACAAGCAGTGATTTCTTGGATGTGCTGACAAAGCCAAAGCTGCAGTTCCTGCATTCCTTTCCACTCCTCACACCTAACCTGTCTCTCCTCCTCTTGGACCAAACAGCTCTGTAAGGTGAGCACTGCTTTGGCCTTCCCTATTTACACAGTGCCCAGACAGCATTCCTTGTTAAATCCTGTATGTTTTAATAGTAACAACAACTGGGATTTATCCAAATTAGGTACCCAACTCACGTTGAAACTGCCCAAGTCCTCCTAGATTGCTCTGGGAATGACAGCCACCAAACCAGCTCACTGATGCTTCCCTTAAATATTGCCAATATTTCTAAGCAGAATATGCCCTGAGTAACTGCTGTTCCTATTTACTCAGTTGCAAGAGCAGGTGGGATGAGTGTTGATCAGCAATTTGAAGTGACTCACACCTGTATGGATTTGGAACTGTTTCCTGGGGGATCCAAGAGTCCAAGTTCGGTATTCTCAGTGTGTGAACCGTCCCCTCTCCATCAGTTACCTCTATTTTTGACATATTTTACACCACAGAAGTAGGCAAGGGTAGCAAAACCCCTTTATTTATGCAAGTTCTTTATGCCCACAAACTCTTTCTAAGCAATTTTAGACCGAGACACTTGATTCTGTCCCTGTCCAGTTTTAAACATCTCCACCTTTTAAGCTTTAGTTCTTCTGATTCTTGAGTTTTTCTGTGCTGACACAACAATTTAAGAAGGGTAGGGAAAGGACATATCCATGGGTACCTATAGCAGCAGATTTTAACCCAAGTGAACAAAACTTCCATAACCTGAGGATTCCCCCCATAATTCCAACATCCCACAGTCATCCTTCAGTCAGACATGTGATACAACACCCACGTGGACCAGGGTTTGCAAAGCATTTGGATCCTGGATAAGTCAGGCACACCAAATATTTTGTATTACAAAAGAAAACTGTCCTTGTTTAAGGAGAAACCGAACCTGACCCTGCACATGGAAGTTTTTAATTTTCCATTCTGAGTCACCACAGGGAGCCTCTGTCACGTGGATTCTCCAACAAGCCACTTTGTGAATCAGTTCCCTCCAGTCTCACTGCAGCTACAAATACTCCAAGTCTGACATCCTGGGGAATCTCAGAATTGTTGAGTATTTAATCCCTTTGAAATTGCTGTGATTTTCTCCAGGCTCTGTATTTTTACAAAGCCTCAGCTGAAAAAAAAAAAAAAATTGAAAATAAAAATGTAGGTTTTGAGGTCTTTTTCTCCCTGTGGCTGGTGCACACCCCCAGTTTCGGTTCATTCTGAGGGCAGAAAGTTACACTTTCTGTGCTGCAATTGTGGGAAAGATCCAGGAACTTGGCCTGACCTTGAGGGATCCTGTAAGTCATCCAGCAGGAGGGATGAAATAAAGACTAGAAAGTCAAGAGAGAGAGAAAGGGAACTGTACAGCAGAGTAGAGATATCCTGGGAGATGGTTTCATTGAAAACTGCTCTGTTACATTAAGTGTGGAGGAATTTTTAAAAACTGAATTATAAAAACCATCTTCACTCGTCACTGCTTTGATTATTTGCCTTCCTCTTATGCACCAACACACATGGCACGCTGGGTTTTGTTTTCCTTACAGTTTTAAGAGACAGGAGGTACAAACTCCTCCATTATTCCAAGGAGGAATTATCCATCCAGCTGTCCCAGGTCACGGTGCACGACGAGGGCTCCTACAAATGCTTCTACTACGGCAGACCCTTCCAAAGCAAGGCCCAGCCTGTTGAGGTGTTGGGTAAGTCCCTTCCCCTGCTTGTTCCAGAGGAGCAGGACGACAGAGCCAGCTCCTCAGCTCCAGGTCTGCAGTTTTTGCATGGAATTTGATGGTGCTTAAGACAACAGCGTCCTGCTCTGAGCTCAGCCCCACCAGACACTGCTCTGAGTGCGACCATTCATCAGGCTGAGTGGAAAGATAACTGATAGATATATATATATAACTGATTCTAAATCTTCCTGCTGCAGCTGCTCCTTCTAACCCAGCACTGGAAGTCTCCCAAGACACAGAAAAGGGCATTACACTGTCCTGCCACACCCAAGGATGCAAACCCCAGCCCCGGGTCAGCTGGCTGCTGGACAACGGGATGGAGCTCCCAGGTGAGTGTTCAAGGACCGGGCTTTGATCACCAGCAGTTTCTTCTTATCAGCCTTGGGCAGCTTAAAAGTAGCGGAGGGTGAAACACCTTCTGCAACACATCAGTTTGGACTGTTACTCATGCCCTACTACTCCTTTAGTACGACTTGGTGCAGGTTTGGAGGTGGCTCAGCATTAAATCTCAGTGTCTGTGCAAGGGAGAGGCTCATCTGCTTGGCTCACACTCAGCACAGAACAGCAACACTTGGCACCAAAACCCCTGGAGAGGGTGAGATCCCACTGGAGTAAAATGAGCCCAAATCAGGGAAAAAAAAAAAAAAAAANNNNTTTTCACAGTGATATTCTAAAACCAGGGGTTTCCTCAAACTAGAAACAACCTTAGTTCTGACCTGACAAAGTGAATTATTTGTGGCATCTCCATAAACCAAACAATGCATTTCTCCACTTAAAACAATTGTGCTCTTCCTTTTTGAAGGTTTAGAGTGACTCTCCTTTCCATTCTCAGCTTTAATCACTTCCTGCAAATATTTATACTAATCAGAAAGCAGCTAATAAATCTTAATTACCAGCATCGCTTGAGTTCCACCAGGGCTCAGCAGGGGCAGACCAGCCATAATTACTGAGCTGTTGCTGACAAAGATTATTTTCTTCCCAGCAAAAAAACACTCTGAAAGCCTTTGGAGCTCTTACATGACCCTGCTGGGGATGGAAAAGAGGGTTGGGAAATACTGGTCTGTGTGATACAGTGAGTTATCTGCAAAAGTTGATTTGGAAACAAGGAATTTCTTCCATTTAAGGACAACAGATCAAGGGAAAGAATCAGAACCTGCACATTACAAACAGTCAGTCAAAATTATTGTGCCACCACATCTAAAATGCCTCCCTCTCCACCAGGGCTATTCAAACACAGCTCTGTGTCACATGAAATACATCTTTATTTTTCCAAATCATATAAACACAGTCAGCGTCACCTGGAGGAGCAGGAGCTCCATCAGACAGGTTACACAGCTCCCCCTAATTCATTCTGGCGAGGCAGTGAATCTTTGTGTTTGACTTCCCCCAGCTGGAAAAGCAGAAAAGCCAAACCTGCACTGTAGGGATGATGGAGGACTGTTACAGAAATATTTATTTAGCACAAATGGAACTATTGCCCATCAATATTCACTGTGTGTGTTTATCGACGTGCCCAAATATTGCACAAAAATCTTTTTTTTATTATTATTTTTATGTTTGGGGCGACAAATCCACAGCTGTTAAGACACCAATTCAATGCCATTGGGTGTCACATAGAATGGAAAATTTTCTAGATCCCAGCTGTGCTGCAGAGCACAGAGAATCCCAGAATAGCTGGGGTGGGAAGAGACCTCTGGAGATCATCCAGAACAAGGCAGGGTCACCTGGAGTAGGTGACACAGGGACACATCCAGCACAGCACAGTGAAGCAGATCAGACCTGAAAGGGTTTTCATTAAATTGCCCTTGACTAGAAAACACTGAAATGTTTCCTTAAACGTGTAGGTGACACCAAACACAAGCTGGGAGCTGATGGGAAGAAATGGAGCACAACCAGCACCTTGACAGTCCTCTCCCACGGGCCCAATGCCACAGCCAGCTGCATCATCCACCACCCAGCGCTGAGGGAAGAGAAGCTGATGGCATCTTTCCACTTCCAGGACCTTCCAAGGACGGGTACTGTGAGCTCCTTCCCACTGTACTGCTCCAAGGTGGTCAGAATTGCACAGATACACTGGGAAAGGTGAAGCCCAGAGTGTCCTGCCCTGTGTGTGGAATGTGTTTTCAAAGGAGAAGGCTCCCCTGGGGCAAAAAGGATTTGCAGTTCTTCCTCAGGGTCAGGTCTCTGCTCTGAGACACCCACTGAATAGTGCTTCACCTTCACTTTATTCCTCATTTCACGGCATTAAATACATTCAGAGGGCAGAGAAAGTGAGGGTGGGAGAGTAGGACTGTGAGTGCAACCCCAGATCAGACAGAGAACCCAAACAGCCCTGAGCATGGAGCTCACAGGGCAGGTTTAGCTTTCCCAGGATCAGATCGAGTAGCAAAGGGTGTCTTCTGATTTATGTCGTGTTTGGGGGGGCTTCCTTTAGGATCCAAACAACCAACCAGCCCTCCTGCAGCACCAGAGGGTCCAGCAGGCACCAGCTCAGCACCTACCCAGCAAAACCTCCCAGCAGATCTCACATCTGATTGTAAGTTTGGACTCTTCTACGTGAATTTACCAAACCAGGGTGGGAGTGCTGCAAGAACAGTTACATCTCGTGCCACAAAGAGCTGTGGAGCATTAAACACAGCATTTATTGCCTGCTTTCTCAGTTTCCAGCCATGCAAGCAGCCAAAGTATCTCTTAGATCCAGGCTGGGATCCTCTGGGTGGGTTGCACTAGATGGCACTGTGCAACAACACAAATCCGTGCCTGTACCAGGCTGCGATTACTGAGTTGTTTCCAGCAGAATCGAGAGCTCCACTGCCCAAATTAGTTGGCTAAGGGTTTTTGTGCCCTCTTAGCATTGGAGGCCCTGCAATGAAAAGTCACTTGCTGCTTTAGAAATGCAGGAGCTCTTTGTTTGTTTTTGTTTAAAAGCGCTACATTGGTGATTACAAACGTCCTGATAAACAATTCATGCACGTGTTGATAAACACACATGGAAGGGGAGCTTGAACCTTTTAAGAGGGGGTTGGAACTCGATGGTCTTTAAGGTCCTTTCCAACCCCAAACCATCCTGTGACTGTGTGCCTTTCACAAGGTGTGCTCCCATACCTGAGAGGGAGCAAAATGCAAAGTTTTGGTACATCATCATCATCATTTCAGCTTTACAAATCAAAGTGAACTACACAAGGATTTATTGTCTGCGTCCAAAAGAAAGTCAGAACTCGTCTCTCTGTCCGTGCAGGGCTTGAAGGATCATCAGCTTCGTCAGGAGATGAAGAATTGGGAGGTCCATCAGGTTATGGTGACCTCAATGGTATGATTTACATCATCAGACACCGGGGGTGGTGGCAAAGGACAGGGATTGTCACGCTGGGACTGCACCACTGGGGGCTGGGAAGACACTAAAGGAGTAGTCAGGGTTATGAACACCAAAATACTTTCTTCAAGGAGAAGGATACACCCTCATTCCTGGTTTTTCCAGCAGAGGAAGCAAACTGATGGACAGGGAAAGCCCCCAAATGACCAAAGATTCAAAGCTCAGCTTTGTTTTAATTCGGCTGTAAATGGGAACCATTGAGTTCCAAAATGTGTAAGGGACTCTGAGGATTTTCTGTTCCCAGAGTTTCAGATTTACCCAAAATCCAGCACTAGGGGACTGAGCACAGAGCTCTAAGCCAGGGGAAGTCCCAGGTGCTTCAAAGCTGCTGGGAAAACATGAATTTCTTAAGCATCCCTTTGGCCTTCAGAGAAATATTGTTCTCCTTTCCTTTCCTTTCCTTCAGGGACTGAGACAGCACCCAAAGGAGATGTCACAACAGAGGAACTCCCCAGGACAGAAGCCCCACTGCCACGTGAAAATGCAACTGTGATTTCCATCTTCACTGTTGGTAGGGACTCCTTAATGAGCTTCCAAACACAAAATGGGAATTCTGACACTCTCTGACCACACTTCCCCCTCCAAACCCTTTTGTCAGTGCACCAAGGTAGTGCTGGCTTGTAATTCTGGGGGGAGACCACAGAAACACAGCCATTTGTATCATCTAGGAAATAAAAAAAGCGAAATTTTGCTGTTTGTTGTGCCAGAGCACAAGTCCACTGATTTCTATCAGCTTTTCTTATTCATATTATTAAAAAATTGACCTCATGTCCCAAAATGAAGTCAAATAAGGTGAATTCTGCTCTTCTGTCATGTTCATCTGGCCTAGTTCAGGTTATTGTGTTAATTAGCAGAGGCTCACAGAACATTTAACGACACAAACACCCCTCTGCCTCTGTTACAGAGCAAGATCCCAAATCCAAAGGCATCATAAAGAAGGAGAAGAACCTCTTGCTGCCAATCCTGGTGGCTGCCCTGATTTTCGTGCTGCTCATCATTGTCCTTCTTTTCATGATGAAGCTGAAGAAAGCTCATGGAGTGTGGAAGAGAGGTGGGTGATTTCCCTGGAACGCTGACCATGGAATTGCTGTGTCAGGCCTGTCCCTGAGCTGGTCAGGCTGATTGAACCCCCATTTCATAACTAGTCCCTCAGGATTTTCCTGCTCAAGGCAGAGGGTGAGAAGGAGCGGTGGGGAAAAAACCCTCATCATCTTAATTACATTTGTTTTCTGTGCAGAAAATGATGTTTCAGAGCAGACACTGGAGAGTTATAAATCCAGATCTAATGAGGACAGTCCAGGCCACGAGAAGAATGGACAAGGTAAAAAGCTTTAACCAGCGTAAACTAATTCCTGTTGGGGCATTGCTGCAGATAATGATAAATAATAAATAATAAATAAATAAATAAATAAATAATAATTAAGAATAATAACAAATAATGTATGTTTGTGTTTCAGTTGCCAATCACAAGCCCAACCTGCAATATGTAACTGAGGGATATGGGGAAACCACCCCCAAGAATCCAAGTGACAAAACCACTGCAATAAGTGAGAAAATGTTTGCATGTGGAAAGGAAACAGATGTGTAGCGATGGGAAACCTGTACCATGGGCAGAAACACCCCTTTTTCCTCATGTCAAACATCTCGGGTGTCATGATTTTAAGGAGCAGGAGCAGCAGCAGCAGCTGCTCTCCATCCTAAAGCCAACTGGGACTGCTTTTATTAAACAGCAGGACAGGTAGATGGGACTGGTGCTCCTGGAAACCTGTCAGCAATTCGCTGGTTCACCTGTAATCCTCAGAGGATTTCATTATCCACTGCCAGAAACTGAGCTCATCAATCCCATCCCAGATCCCACCAGCAATGGGGGTCCTCTGGAGATATTCTGTCCTGTGCAAGGATAACATTTCTCACCTGTGCAAGGATAACATCCCTCCCTGCTCTGCACAACATCACCACTTACAGTCTCCCACATCACCCTAAACTTCCAGGGGTGTTGCAGAGAAGATGGATGTCCTTTAAGATCCCTTCCAACCCAACCCACTCTGTGATTTGATGATTCTAAGAAGGTGAAGGGGATGCAGGATGTTACACACGGGACCCCTCCAAAGCCAGGAATGAAGTCGCTTCCCCGCCAGCAGGCAAGGTGGGAGCTTTACACCCGCAGAGCTCTGCCACAGCATCGCCTTTTCTGTCGCGGAAGGGTAAAATCAAACCCCTAAAATAAAAGGGCACGTACGCGGCAACAAGAAAGCGCTGTTTTGGTCGTGCAAATTTGTTATCTCTCGCTAGAAAAAAATCAGGCGGAGTGGGTTGGAATATCGAATGAGAGAAAGATGCCGGGAGGGAGTGGAAATAATCCCATTTTTTAGGGTGGAAAAGCGGCTCCTCCCGGGCGCTACCACAGCCCTGGGGCGGGGGGGGGGAAGGACGCGCTCCCCCCGCTCCCCCCTGCACTTGGTACGTGCCGGCCGCGTCCTCCGCGTTCCCATGGCAACGGCGGGGAACGGCCGGGAATGGGACCGGGAATGAGCTGGGAACGGAGAGGGTGAGAGGGGATGGGAGACGTGGGAGAGGGGATGGGAGACGTGGGAGAGGGGATGGGAGACGTGGGAGAGGGAGATGGGACCGGAATGAGCGGGACAAGGGAGTGGGGACAGGGAGAGGGGACGGGAACCGGGGACAGGGGACAGGGAGAAGGGAGCGGAATGAACGGGACAGGGGACATGGGATTAGGGGCGGGGGATGGGGACAAGGGAAGGGGAAGAACTGGGACAAGGACAGGGGCTGAGGGGCTGGGGACAAGGGATCAAGAGAGGAGAGAGGGGACGGATGTGGGACGGGGGACTGGGTGAAGGGACGTGGGAAAAAGATGGGGACAGGGGATGTGGGAAATGGGATGGGGGTGAGGGGACCAGGGACAGGGGACTGGGAGAGGGCTGGGAACAGGGGAGTGGGATGAGGGGCCATGGGATGAAGAACTGGGAGAGGGGAAAGGGGCAGGGGACATGGGAGAGGGGATGGACATATGGGAGAGGGAACTGGGAGAGGGGACCAGTGTGAAGGGACCAGCAAAATGGGACAGGAACAGTGGAGATGGGATTGGGAAAGGGAACCAGGGTGAGGGGACAGGGGATGGGGACATGGGACTGGGGACACCTTGGGGAACACACGCCTGGCCTGGCTTTTCTCCAGGGGCTGAGGAGCTGCTTCGGCCCCAGAGGGGCTCATGGAGAGGCAATTCCCAGTGAGATTCCATTTTCCTTGCCCGCCCCAGGCTCTGCCCTACTGCGGGTGACCAGTGATGGAGCCTTTTTCCTCCCTCCCAGACCCTTTACCTTAATGACTTATGAACGCTTCAATCAAATGTAAAGAAAGTCTCATCCTAATTTACAATATTCCAGTTCTTTCCACTGTGTTGTTCCCTGCCACACTTCCTTGCTGATTTTGCATGTCAAGATGGTGTCAAGTTGAATAAAGAGAACATACAGAATTTATTGTAACTCTCAAAAGTTAAAAGATGACGTCTCGTTGCTGTGTCTCAGCTTCATTTTCCTCTTCAAAAGATGTTTATGCATTATTTATGACCACCAATAGCTTAAGATTTCATAGCAGTTGCTGCGTAGGGACCTTGCTATTAACTGCTTAGAGAAACATGAGTGTGACAGATGAGAATAAAGAATTGTTGAACAGTAAAAGGTCAAGTCCTGAGCCTTAGCTTTTAATAAAAATAATCATTATTATAAGGTCAACAACCTTGTTGTTTGCTCTGTTTTCCAAACACAGGGCTGGCGTAAATAAACCATCGGTGCAAACCACGGCATGAAACCTTCGGCTCTGAAGCACATCACAGTTTTTTCTCCCCACACTCACACTCTGAACAAAATCCACGTGCCTCCCAAAGTCCTCGTGCCACCCGTTTTCCACCCTCCCAAATGGAGAAGGGCCCTGGCCAGGGAAGGGGGATCTGCCTGCAGCCTGCAGGACTGCCAGGACTCGGACTCTGAGAGCCTCCCTGAGGAGGGGCAGGACCAGCTGGGGCTCCAGCAGAGGATCCTGGAGAAAGAAGAGCTGCTGGGACTGTGTTCTGATGAGCTGGACAATGACAGCCTGGAGGAGGACAGCCTGGAGGAGGTGAGCTCGGGAGAAGACCCCAGTCCAAACGGAACACAGAAGGATCGAGGGTAAGGCCTGGATTTCAGTAGATGAGCAGAGCAGTTCTGACACTTTTAAACCCTTATGTTCCTCAGAATATACATGGCATTTCAAGACCAATTTATGTTGCCCAAGTGCTATTAAATCACCTACAGACATAGTTTTAGAGGACCTACAGACATAGTTACACACCAAGATGTACAATTTCATCTTACATTCATAATTACTATGTCCATTTCTCAGCATATCCTCAACTTTTATGATGTTGGCTGAAACACAGAATGACCTATGACCAGTCCAGAGGGGTAAGATGGAGAAGAAAACATCCCTCACAAACCTGTAGGGCAAGTTAAATATGAGTCAGAGTTGCCCAGCAACCAGGAGGGACATCCATGTCCGGAGGGCATCACCAGGGATTGGACTTCATGATCTCAGAGGTCTCTTCCAACCCAGTTAATTCTATGATTCTGTGATCTTTGTTATCCCTTCCAACCCAAGATATTCCATAGTTCTATGATTTTCCAGTCACTGCTTGCAGGGAGAACTTGGAGAGCAAGACAAGAGAGAAAAAAACAAGACTCAGTACTGGGTGATCCTCTTCTCATTCTTTACAAAAAGTGCTGAACAAACCAGGCCACTTCTGTCTGAAAACTTATAGGCAAAATTTAATGGCTTGAATAAATGCAGTTTTGTCCTCATGGCTGTGTGAATCTAAAAATTTCCAGCGTTACTGTCACCTTTAAACATCCTTCAGAAAGCGTTAACTTGGTACATGAAATAAAATTTAATTTGCTGCCGTGTGCATAAAAGGTTTAACCCTCTATGAATTGGGAATAATTCTCAAGTTTAGAGGGATTAAATTAAACCTGAAGTAATAATAATGTGCAGTTTCAATTTAATTGTCTACTTAAAATAAAATGACAAACAAATGAAGGCTAAATGATTAATAGCATGCTTTTATTCACCTCCTCAACAAGCAAAATGGCCAGTTATTGAATATTTTATTGTGAGTGCAAATGATGTTAATTGTACTAGAAACATGCTCTAATTTTTAGTAATTTTTTTGACTGAATACTGCGCTGAATGTGAGGCTCTTCATTAAATGGAAATTTGATTTTATTTTGTTTGAACTTAGCCCAGTAAGTACTCCAGCCCAGTCCATTAACCAGAGCAAATATCACAGCACATACACACGAGCCCCCCTCTCTACATCCATTACCAACCCCGGAATTTGAAGGGGAAGTGCTGCATCTGTTGTCTGTGCACCACACTTTTGTTGAGGAGCAGAGCCCATCTAACCTTCCTCTCAAGTTGGGCTGGGGTGGGGGGTGAGGGGGGAGGAATAAAAGGTGCCCTTTTTGTCTGGGGGATGATTAGGGCTGAAGGGGCTCTTCACACTCATTCTGTCCCCGTGCACTGACCGGGGCTGCAGCCCCCAATTGAGCCCACGTTTCAGCACAAAGGGGCTCTTTAGCATTATACTCTGAATCCTTGCAATTATATCACATATTTCTGTACTCATTTCTGTTTCTGTTTACCTGCAGTGCGTGGCAGCGAGAAATAATCATGTTTTTCCCCCATTTAAATCACCTCCTCTCCACGGCAAGGCACACCAGTGGTTACCTGAAACGAAAATGAAACGTTATTTTTTTGTTGTTGGGAGCCACTTGAAATACAGGCAAAGGCATGTCACTCAGTTAGAAACGAGAATAAATGGTTTATGGAAACGTTAATGGGATTAACTGGGGCCACACTTTGGAGAATCCAGCACATCAGGACAGTTCTTTTAATAGGGGCTGAAGAGTCCACCACGTTTCAATACCTATAAATGTCACTGAAAGAATCATCATGCCCAAGAAACCAGGGCTGTGCTGCAGGTCCAGTGAAGAAAAAACAGTCTTAAAAGCTTTTTCCTCCCACATTTCTTACTCCTGCTACGTCCTCCACATCTCCTGGAAGCCAGTTTTTATATGTTTGGCTCCTGCCACTGGTTTTCCTCCTGTTGGATCAGATCATAAATCATAAATTGAACCAATTGTGGATTTTTTTTAAAGCAGAGCATCTGTGTTTGCTTTATGACAAATGTAACGCAGAGCAATGATTTGGCCACTTTTTATTAAAAAATAGGCAAACCCATAACCCTTTCTTATTCATGTTTTTCTACACTTATCTCTTAGTTTAAAGTTATTTCAAGTCTTTCATTGCATATGAAATAATGTCTAATTTGTGCAGTTTGTGCAGAACAATTGTGTGTTTGTTTCTTAAACAGGAAAAAACAGTCTGTGGACAAATATTCCAGCCTAAGGTACAGTCCTAAGTGGAAGAACACAAGAAAGGCAGGAAAAGCGTCTCAAGCTGGAGGAAGCAGTGTGGACTTTTCACAGGAGTCATTTTACCTCCACTCCAGTGGCTCCTCAGAAGAAAAGAGCCAAGAGGAGGCAGAAGCACAGGATTCATTCTCAGAGTTCAGTTCAGAATTTTTAAGCTTTCATGACCCAAATGTCCTGGTCAGCAATGAGCCCCTTGGGCTACAGGCCAAAAAGAAGGAATCTGCAGATGGTTGTCAGTCCAGAGATCGACCACAAAGAGCAAAAAAAAACTTTGTGAAGAAAAATAAACAGACCTTAGGATTGCCCTCAGAGAGGATAAATTCCTATCTGGAGTTGCACAATAAAAAGCAACAAGTTCTTCAAGAGCAGGTGGGTGATTCTGACATATTTTTATAAACTGAGGACTGTCTAGTGTAATTACAGCTCCTGATGAACCATTATACACGAGTTTGTTGCTTTTCCTTGCTACTTATTATGCATAATAGGAAGCTAGGAGTCACTGGATCGCTCCAGGAGTTGTGGGATAGAAAATTCTAAGCTTGGAAAAACCACAGGGACTTTGTGCTTGGAGTGAAAGTGCTGCTTCCCAGGGCTAATGAACAGTTGACACAACATTAGAGGGCGTGTGGTGACTGCATTCCTCTGACAGGAGCAGTGGACAGGCTTTCTCCTAGCAGGGCTATTAAGAGCACTTGGTTTTTTCCAGTTATAATTTGGCTGATGGCAAAAATAATTAGTGCAGATTGCTGCTAATTAAAGCTGTGTTGATATGATTATGTTTGCTCCCCCGGGGAATTCTGAAAATCTTTCATATCTGAGTGTTGGAGCCAGGGATCAGGACTCCATTGTGTAGGCACTGTTCAAAGACATGTAATAGGGAAAAAAAACCACTTAAAATCAGGGCTGTGATATAAGAATTCCTTGCTGAAGGGGCCATGGGGACAGCAGAGCTGTGATGTGTGCCACGTGTGTTTCTTCCCTCAAAAACTTGATACATCAGGGGTTGTGGACTCCCCATCCCTGGAAGTGTTCAAGGCCAGGCTGGGCAGGGCTTGGAGCAACCTGGGCTAGTGGAAGGTGTCCCTGCTCAAGGCAGGAGGGCTGAACCAGATGATCCTTGGGGTCCCCTCCAAGCCAATTCTGTAATTCTGTGATTCTGTGAACAGCATCACCACCTGTGTATTCACTGCACAGGAAGAAGCCCTTACCTGTCCTGTTCTTAATCCATTGCTCCATCTTGCTGGAAGGGGTGAAGAAAGGCCTGAAGGAAGCATCTTGTTGGCTCACGAGCCAACTTTGGTCACCTCACCTGGAAAACTTTACCAAAAAGTGCCTAAACACCAAGGATGTGAAGAAGCAAACAAGTCACATCCTCTGCTGAAGCAGCCAAACTGTTGTTTCCTAAACAGGATTAATCTGAGCTTTGCAGGGGGTTGAAGCTGTTTTTATTGATAGGATATTTTTGTTCATATGACACTGATGATGTGGTAATGAAACAGTGAAGTCAGTACTTTGCAGTTAAAATATTGGAGTTAAAATATTTGCAGGATTTACTCCTGTTCTCTCTGTGTATCCAGGCTGCATGTACCAAAACATACCATAAACGTGTGCTGATCTGTATATTTACTAATTTATACAGCATTTTATAAAGCATCAAGTTCTTTGCAGCGTTGCCTGATTCTTAAAGAACCCGATGATGAGTTTCTTTGAGAGAGAGAGAGAGAGAGGAGGGGGGAAAGAGAGAGAAGTAGTGGCCCAATCTAGCTCAGCTGTACTCAATCTGAGTTGCTTTCCTACCTCCAAGCCCCTTACTTCAAAGCCAGGAACATAATGTACAATTTTTTAATGGCTCTAGACCAAGGCACTCAGACTCTGTGTGCACTGTGCCTTACCTCAGTGTAAACACCTAATCAAGATTGCCTGTGCTTCAACAATAGCAGCCAAATGCAATTCGAGAACCACAAGCCTTTGAAGTCCTCACTGCAAAGGCTGGTTTTCTAGTCTGGGATAATGACATGCCATGATTGCTGTCTTTGTTGTATCTTTTCAGTAGAGAAGCAATTACGGGCCTCAATTTAACAGAATAGGCATTACACAGCTTATGATTCTCAAAATGCAATTTCATTTGATCATTTTCTCAATTTGATTGGTATTAATAGAATGGTTCACATGAAAAAAATAAAAAAATAAAAAAATAAATAAAGAAAAATGCTGGCAGAGGTTGTGTCCTGTTCCTCTTTCAAAGAGATAATGTAGAAGTATGTTTTACCTGCCCAGGAAACCATCAGTGCAGCGAGTCAGTTGGTTCCACCAAAACCATCCTGCTGACTGCAGAGCTGGCTCCTTCCACAGGTCAGGAAACCTGCCTTGCCAACCTTTAATTTGCTTTGTAGTTTCTGCACTTCCATTTGGAGCCAGGGGGTCACCCCCCAAAAAAATTCAGCAGGAAACTCTTTTCTTCCTTGTCCTGAACTCTTATCCCACAGAGAGGCTCAGCTTCCAGGGAGGATTCCACGCTTTCTTCCCACTGATTTCACCAGTCTGATTTTGAATTCACAATCCTCTTGGTCACAGGGACGTTCTCAGTGCAAGTTCTGTGGGAGGGTGGGGCAGGTACAGAGTCACCTGTCGTGGTGACACTGCCCCACTCGTCAAGGTCACTCGGCAGGGTAGTTTGGGACAACAAAAATATAAGTGAAAATTTTTTCTAAAAAAATTGTTTTCCTGTGATGTAATAGATTGGGGTGGGAAAAAATGATGCTTTCAAGGAAAATGTTCATTATTGCTGTATTTACCAGGGCAAAAAAAAATCCTTCAAATCAGGTTTGCAGCCATCCTGCTCCCCCAGCTGTGGCCACGGGAAGACGTTCTTGTCTGTGAGCTTATTTTGCCAGGTGACATGGACTGGGTGCTTTATTCCTGCAGCTTTCCCTGCCCTTTTCTCCCAGCATTACTGTGTTTTTTGCCATCTCTTTCTGCAACACTTTCTCAGGCCCTGGCAGTGGGTGGGGTGTGTCATCCATCAGGGTCTGATTGCTTGGCCGGGGATGGTTTCTGGTTGTTTTTCTGTCATTAGGTGCATCCACTCCTCGAAATGGAGCAGCCCAGATATTTGAGGCTCACAAGGAGGTTTCTGTGCTGCAAACTTCCTGCAATTTTCTTTTCCTCTCTCTCTCCCCCTTAAAAGTAGAAGCAACACTCCCTGATACCACACAGTTGTTAATCGGGTTTTTTTGCTTCCTTTTCTCTTTTAACCATTTATTTTCTTGTTGCCTGTTATATCATGCCTAACTTCAGCATTTTAGTTTTAATAGGAGGCAAATTATTGCTCATTCTCTCCCTGAGACTTTTAAATCCTTTCATTTCTTTGGGCTGTTGCCATAAACGTTCTTGGTTTTCAGGTTACAGATCCTAAAGCAGTTGAAGAGGAAGAACCACCACCCCAGACTGTGAAAAAGAAGCCTGAAGACAACCTGAAAGGGCAGCAGCTCAAGGTGCCTTTTGGATAGAATTTAATAATTGAAATATATATGTAAAATCATTGAAGTTTGGATATTTAAAGCTGTCATCTTGTTACTTTTAAAGTACTGATGGCTGACAATAAATCCTTGAATATTTATCAATAGATGGTCACCACAATTTAGTGCATGTGCCTTATGGAATGAATATTTTTAAAGCAAAAGGGATCCCAAATGCCAGAGAATTCTGAGCTTAAAGAATCTTGCCTATTTATGACATTATTTCGTGGATTTATGACATTATTGAGTTGATAACAATGCAAAATCACAATGGTACAAGTTCATGTTTGATGGTTTATGAGGATTCTGAGCTAGGACTCAATTACTGCTGCCTTATTTGTCCCCTAAAATCCCTGTGAAAACCAGACGTCACCATAAACCAGAGAAGAAGTTGGACTCACCTCCTCTGTACACATCAATCTGATGGCTTTAAACCAACGCAATGTGAGTCTTTGGAGCAGTAAAGAGACCAGGTTATGATCACTGATGAAAAAGCAGGAACTCCAGAACCAGCCCACTGGGATAATTTCTGGCAAAGCTGGTTCTTCTCAAGCGTTTTAGGCAGTGCAGGCGCTGTTTCAATTCCCAGCTGCAAAGCCCACACAGGATTTTACCCTGCTGTTCACCAGGAGAGACTTGCCTTATATCTGGAATTTCAAGGTGAAAAAGGGGCTGTTTAAACGGGAAAACTTTGGCTGCACCTCCCTCTTTCCACCAGTGGCCCCGATGTACCAGGATTGTCAGAGCAGAGGGTCGAGCTAACAGGTGATCCTGTTGGTTCCAGTGCTAAAGCTTTCCTTTTCCAAACCCCCCCGGGTCCATATGTGGATTTAATTCCTGCCGTTAAGCAGTTGTTCTGAGTGCATGTGCCACTGTGCTGATTGCAAGCGTTGCTGACAAAAGAACCCCGGAGAGACGGGAGGATGAAATGGAGGATTTTAGAGCTGACAAGAGATTAAACGGGCTGAGGGTGGATTTGTGTGTTCCCGGGTCTTCCCTCAAAGTGGGCAACACCTGACGCTGTCATTGCAAAGGGATAAATCTTAAATAAACTCCAGGTTTAGAGGAGGGCAGTTTAGCTCACAACAGCATTCCTGGTGTGATTAAACTCCTGAACTGTCTCTTATCACCTGGGTTATGTTTTGCAGGATACCAGGCAGGGAGGAGGTTTAGAAATAAAGTCATTCCTTTAACTGGCATCAGTTTGTTCCTACTGTGGATCAGTCTAATGGCACAAAACCATCTTCCCCTGAAATCTGGAACAGTTTACTTTCATTAGAGAATAAAATCCAGGAGCTGATTTGGTTTTTGGAAGAGTTTCTCCAGATGGTTGACAGTCCCCAGGGTTTAGGAACAGGCACTCCTGTGCATTTAAGGGCTCCTGTTGAACACCTAAACTGAAGCTCACTCTGCCTTTGATGATTTGTTTCAGGATCAGCACAACAAGTTCTCCCAGAGGGATAAAGCAAAACCCGTTGGGAATCTCAATGGAAAAGATTTTCCAGGGAATGGCAGCCAAAAACCACAAGGAAGAGCAGCAGAACCCAAGCCTTGGCACCGCAGTGCCCAGCAAATACCAGGATTTCAGGCTGCTCCCAGCCCAGTGGAGCAGGACAAGAGCACTGCCCTGCAGGAATCTCTGCATCCAAACCCTTCTGCTGGCCCTGACACGGATCCAGCGGCAAAACCCAGCCCTTGCTTAAGTAATTCCCCAAATTCAAGATGTTTTCAAGAACTGAAGGATCAAATCCCTCTTCAGGACTGCAAAAAACACACCCATGAGGATGAAAGGTACCAGAATTATGACATCAGTGGTTTATGGTAAGGGCATAAATGTTGAAACAGTGTTATTATAACACTATGATGCCCCAAAAAAATATAGAAATGGACCATAAAATGCTTTAAAGCCCAAAGTATAAAGTTATTTTGCTACCAGCCTGCCACTGTAGATTACTATTAGTTTAAGATTCACTGTAGCTATTGATTTTTAAATATGGCATTGGCAGAGGACAGTTCCAGGTATAGAACTTCCCAGGGCTGGAAGTTTCCAGAAGGAAAAGATTAAAATACTGGTAGGAAAGAGAACTGTGCATCAACCAAAACTGGCCTTCCAGGTGGATATCCAGAGTGAATCCAGTGCCAGTTCTGCCTCCCTGCACTTGGGAAAGGGCATGAAAATCCTTAGTTATGTAGGATTTCTCTCAGTGCTCAGCGGGCCTGACCCAAAGCCATTTAAAAACAGCTTTAGATAACTTTGCATCAGGCTGAAAATCTCCCCATCTGTATTTTTTCCCTTTTATTTTGTGCAGTTTCCATACACTTGGGTGCAAGGGAAGTCAGTCATTGTGAGATACCCATTTTTCCATCTTCATGCTCCCAGTATATTCTATTTGCAGGTTGCTTGTTGAGCCCTCTGCTGTATATAAAAAATATATTTATATAAAAAATAAAAATACATACAATAAAATATAAAAAGAAATTGCTAATCTAGACAAATAATAATCTAAAATAAAATATATAATGATTGTAAAATTAAAAGACATCTTTATTTTATAGAAAAAAAAAAATTTATATAAATATATATCTCGCTTTTTAAGGCCTTCTCAACCTCCTGTTCACAGGTCACCACCAGCCCCTTGTGCAACCTCCAGGTTTACCCAGCTGATGGAGCAGCATCCCCCAGGAATCCCTGCTTTGGCAGGGGCTCACTTTGCTGACAGGTGGCTGCTCAGCCTCCTCCCACCTGCAATCCCACGGCTACCAAGTGGCTCCGAGGGGGATCCAGAGGGAGATGGAGGAAATCCACTGACAACGAGGAGGAGCAACTCAGAGGCACATCTCATGCAAATGAGAAAGGAAACCCTGCCTAAAGTCAACAAGAAGGTAAGAAAACAGATGTGGATTGGATGGTTTAACATCTGATTAATTTTTTTTTCCAAAGTTCTTTAGGGGAAAACAAAAAAAAAGTGGGTGTGCAGAGGAGGTGAGTCCAGCTTCTTCTGCTTGTAACATTTTCGGGTTTATGGGAACTCCTTGATGTTCTCAGGGATTTTAGGGAACAAATAAGGCAGCAGTAGTTGAGTTCTACCCCAGAATCCTCCTAAACCATCACATATTTCATTGTTACAGATTGTTTGGATCTGCCAGCAGGCAGCCTGGCCTCCCATCTGAGCACACCATTACCCTGGGCAGGCTCACTTGATATCCAACCCAAATCTCCTGGTTTCCAAGGGATTCCCAGGGAACAGCACCAAACTTGGGGGATTTGTAAAGCTAACGGCATAAACACGATTCCAAACCTCCTGATGATCCCATTTGGGTCTTTTTGTCTCTTGTGTGTGTCCAGTTTCACAGTGGAACCAGTTAACACAGAGACAGTGGAACAGCATAAAGGGATCCCTGCGTGTCCATGACAAATTAAACGTTTAAGAAGTTTGCTCCAAGTCTCAGGGCAGACAAACTTAAGCTGGAATAATTATTCCTGCATTTCATCTGTGTGTTGCTGCTTGGATGCCTCTAAGAAGAATTAGCAGGATTATGATAGTAACTGAAGGGCAGATTTCCTTCCCTTTCTGTTCCCCTGAGCTCCAACCATTGTTTATATCCTGTATTTTCGGTGGCTTTCTCACGCTTCATATGTGAGGAATGCCCAGAGAATAAGAGTGTTTGTGTCTCACAGGAAAATCCAGCTTTTCCTAATAAACAAATGCAGTTCTGCTCATCATGTGAAGTGAGAAAACCCTGATTTTGCTGCAGACAGCTAAAGGATTTACTCCTCACAGCAGCTAAAATTAAAAGTTAGCAATTTATGCCATGGGGTAGATGACACAAAAAAAAACCCTCAAACAGAAAGTTCAGTGCATAGAATTAGTTTCTCTGCAGTTGAGTTTAACCTGAACACGTGTTTTAAATAAATGCATATTTTACTTGCATATGGAAGAAATGCCTTGGTGCTTCTGCTTTACTCTGTGATTGAAATTACTGCAGAGCTGATCACAAGGACGAGCTTTTAAAACATAGTTCACTTCCCAAAATTACCCTGGTACTCTTGAAAGGGCACTTTTTATTAGAGTTATTTATCAAGGTTTTTATTAGAAAAGGACTTTGTATTAAAGGATCTTCTTATTAAAATATTCTGGAAGCACTGGGGTCCTTGGATAAAGAAGGATTGAAGTGGCATCACCCATCACTCCTCTCTTCCTATGCACTTGTGAAGCTTTTGCTGTGCTCAAGGCATGGATTTTTCAACTGCCTGTGGACAATTTTCCACTGCAGTTTTGAGAACAAAGAAAGGTTACTATTACTATCAACGCTGGCCTAGTTTTTTTACCACCAAAATCAGGTACTCTTTATCTGCTTCTCTCACAACACCTCCTTTGGAGTCTCTAATAACAGTCAAAGGGGTCACTTTAAGCTTTTTTAAAAAATAAAGCTGCCAAGAGGTCAGTTTTGACTGAGAAAATGCTGCTTTGTGATTTGGATAATTGGCAATTTCCCACCAAGATTCAAAGGAAATAAATACAGTGTCCTCTGCCTCGAGCAATTAACTCAGTCTCGTTGGTCACTTATTTAAAATGACACCAGGCTAAGACTGAGACGCCATTTGAGCCCTGCTCTGCTCCTGCTTTAATTGTTCTCTCTATCAAACCATATATAGGGGAATCTGTCGCTGCTGTTTGTTTTTTTTTTCAGCCACGTGGCCCCAAAGTCTGCATAAACCTGAACGTGAAGCTCGGGGGCCTCGGACCTGACTACGAAGCCATCAAAGAGAAAGTGAGTAAATCCTCTGCCACCTGCTCTGCTTTGCAGCTGTGCAAAGTGAATTTACAGGCAGAGAAACCGCTGCTGAGAAGCCACTTGGGGTTGTTTGGTGCTTCATGCCCCTTGGTTTTAGGTCTGCCTTGAGATCCTGAAGGGGGAAATTCAAATAGAAGGGAAGACGATTGTACTGGGGGTAATTTTATCCCTCTGATTTTGTGGTTCCAGAAGCAGGGACTTGAGCTGCACTGTCATTCCCAGTGCAGGAGGTCTGCCCAGCCTTCGAAGTGGAAGCAAAACAAGTTGTGGAAACACAAGAAAGCGGCTGGATGCACGTGACTCTGCTGAAATGGAGGCAGATTGTTCCCAACATTCAGATGTGCCTGTCACGTTTCTGCTGAGCTCTGCCCTCAGCCCAAGGAAAAGCTCTTAAAAATGAAAAGCCACTAAAAAAAAAAAATAAAATAAAAAAAGGCTGTGCCATTTATCAGGGTTTCCTGTTGTGTTCTGCTGAGGGAGGGGGGATCAATGGCATGGCCAGGTTAAACAGCAGCAGAGGTGTAAATGGAAGACTTGGTGGGGAAAAGTGTTTCATTGATGAGTCCACTGAGACATTCAATGACACACCTTTCTTTTCCTTTTTTTGTTTTTTTTTGTTTTTTTGTTTTCAGAAGCAGAAATTAAAACTGCAAAAGGAATATTCAAGGCAGATTAAGGAATACAACATGAAAAATATTACTTCAGTTCAGAAGTTACCTGCCAAACCTCAGGTCACACCTTCAGTGTCGAGACAGAAGGTAAGAGCAGATTCCATCTAAAATGCACGCAGGGAGAGATTCTGGGCTTTGCACAAAGGGAAGGGAATCAGTTTAACTCAGAGCAGGCTAAAATAGTTTCTCCACTCTGATTTTCCTTTTTCCATGAATCACAGATTTCCTCCTGTTAATTATTACCCACCTGCCCCTCAGACTCTCTCACAAACGTGCCCATCAGTTCCACAGCTCCAGTAATTGCTCTTGTTTTTCCAGCCCACACAACGTCATTTTAGCCTCCACTGGCCTCCCAAAACAACCCAAATGAGCAATGAGGGCCTCCATGGCATTGCACCCACACACACCAACCAAGGGAGCACCTTTTCCTTACTGCAGGAATTAACAGAGCTCTGGAAATGCCATGTCTGACCCATCAGTTCTGCAGGAGCTCACCTGCCTAGTGGGGTATTTCTCCAAGGGGACAAAGGGAGACCTGAAGGCTTCAGGAATGAAGAGGGGGTGGTTTAATGGGACAAAGCTGAATTTTCTGGGTGTCCAAAGGGCTTTGGATTCCCTCAGAAGGCTTCCCACACGCTCTTTCACCAAGAGCATGAGACGATGCAGCTTCCACTTGAGGCACAGAGAGGTGTTTTCCCAACTCTTGCAGCAAACACAGACACCAAAAAACATCCCAAGTTAAAACAGGGCTCTCTCAGATCCAAGATTTCTACAGTCCCGTTGATTTGACTCAACATAAACCCACTTAAGTATTCTTGGAAACAGTGGTCAGGTTTTCTCCCCATCAGTTACCCCAGTTTTGCTGTTTTTAGGCACTGGAATATGCTAAGAAGATTCCAAGGCCAAAGACTTTCATGACAAGACCATCAGACAAAGAGGGGAAAGAGGAAGTTGTGCCCCAGAGTTCAGATGGAAGCAGTTTCCCCCAAATCCCATCCCTGGAGACGCTGCGAAGCAGACACGAGAAGGAGAAGGAGGTTGTGGCTGCTTTCAAAGCCCTTCATATCTTATAAGGGATATATCTGAAAATATCTGGGATATCTTCAAATCAGAAGTGCCTGAACTACTTGATTATGAGCTCTGACCATCCATCACATATTGATTTACCAGCCCATTGAAATATGAAGTGGCTCAAGTTTAATCATTGTTACATTTTGGGCTCAGTTCTACCACAGCTTTTTTTTTTTTTTTTTTTTTTTTAATAAAATAAACCTTTGCATATGTAGCATTTTAAATATGGTCTTCTCTGTTATATTTCTTAAAAATAACTGATCTAGCAGTTGCATCTTTCAGACTAATCAGCTGTTGGCTTGTCACAGCTGGATCATTTTTGGATAAGTCAAACACATGGACACATCTACAACACATTTAGAAATGAACTTCTGTCTCATATGATGATCTTAATACCATCAATATTTCTCTTTTTGAAGTGCAGAGGAGATTTTGGCAGACTGTCCAGAAATGAAGCCAAAAATAAGCCATTGCTGGTAAGGAAAAAAAACAGAAATATGCACCAAACACAGCAGTTGGTAATAATGCAACACTAATTATTCAAATATTACTCTGGTATTTATTAGGGAATAATTGTCACATTAAGACCAAAATTTTGAAGCTTCATCTGGGACAAGAAAATTCCAACCAAGTCCTGGCTGAGCAGGCAGACAATCTGTTATTAGCCAGGAGCAGTTGGAAAATGTATTAGGTAACTAAGGATAATTGAGAGCTACATGTTGGAGAGGAAACAGCTTTTAACAGATTAAGTCTATAAAAATAACAACAAACAGATGGGTTTCTTATGATGGTTCTATCCCTTTAACTTAGTAAATGATGAATTAAGTCAACATGTGAAATGTGATTAGAACGCCCAGCAAGGGAATTTTTGACTAAAATCTCCAAGCAAACAGGCTGGTTACAAGGCAAACAAATAACCAACCGCCTTGTGATTGGGTGTAATTGCTTTGTCCAATTTATTAGGTCCCTTTTTGTCTCTTTTTGAAGGGGGCTTGGCAGCTGGAAGTTTATGGTATACGTGACAACTGGGGGAAAGCTTGGTGGGAGAATCACCTTCCACTGTGGGGAGGATGCTTTGGAAGGATCACCTTCCAAAATGGGTGAGGCCGCAGGGGGGATGTTTGGCATCCCCTTCCCTGTGGAAGGTGGCCAAATCCACCCATCCTGGCTGAAAAAATGGTCCTATGCCCTGCCAGTGCTCTTACTTTTCATTTTTAAACCAAATGGTAGCACTTGGAAGCATTTCTGCTTAGGGAACCTGAACTTGTTGTTTCTGCTTAAAAGTGATAATCCCCCCTTAATACAAACCTCAAGTGCCTATTTTAATGAAACCTTCAGATGAATATCAAAGAGCTATTTACTCGTATCTAATATTTTAATGAGATTATATTCTCAATTTAACCCATTAAACCCCCTTTGATGATCTCCATGTTCAGTGTTTAGCCCCAGATGCTGGAGGTAATGAATATTGGACCTTTGATTTAATGAGAACTTCTGCCTTTCCAGCCTGACTCCCTTTGTATCCCCCTTTTTTTTTTATTTCCCGAGCTATAGAATCCAGTTAATTGAAGAAGTCTCTTATCACCACACATTAAGGAACCTAAATTAGCATCCCTTTTCTGATTAGAAAATGCAAGCAGACATTTTCCCTTTGATCTGAGGATTGAGTTGAAGTAGGCAACAGCCCCCTGAAAATGAGCTGATGGCCTTATTATTTGGCTGCCATGCAGATGCGTCCATGTGGTGCAAAATGCTTAATGTCTTAATTGATCACCTTCCTCCCTATCTGGCATCCCACTACCTTTCAGAGCTCCCATAAATTAGGGGCATCTCCCTGGGTGGGGTGGCTTTTTTGAACAAAACAATGATCTTTTGGGGAGCTTTTCGGTGCTGAAATAAAAGCCCTGTACGCGATGCTGCTCCTGGGGGAGGGGTAGGTTTCTTTGTGAGCACTGATCATCCCCACAAAAATTTGGAGAAGCCTCTTCCTGGTGGTGTTGTTCTGGGGGGTTTTTCTTCCCCATAATTTGCAGCATCTAGGTGGAAAGAAAATCTTCTTGATCTCCCCCGGGAGTAACCCACGTTCTTCCTGCACCCAGCAGATCTGGGGGCACAAAAAGGGGGCCACCCGAGTGCAAGGTGAGCATCCACCTGCTTAAAAGCAAAGGCCAAAACTTTGTGTCTTTCAGGGTGGGAAGACAAGAAATCTTAATGAGAAATAGGCCTTGAATGTGGCATTAAGTGTGGAAGGAGGGGCTGAGCTGGAGCAGAACCTGACTAGCCTAGACTGACTTTATTTTAGTAGAGTAAGGGCAGTGACTTAAGTATCAATTTGAAAGTAAGAAGTGAAGCATTTTTGATAATATAAGTAATGAATTCTCCTTTTGATTTTGATTCAAATTGCTGGGAAAAGGGTTTCACTAAGATAACAAAGGTGCCTCAGTTATCTCTGCAGAAATGTATGTAAATTTGTATATGAAAAATGTCTGTTGGTCCCATGGCCCAGCACGGGGCAGAGAGGCATTTGTGTCCATCATCCCATGGAAATTCCCAATATTTATTTGGCAGGCCCTTTGTAGAGCCACCATTTCTTAATATTTAACTGTTGGGAGCATTGCAGGCCAGAGCACCTTCGGTGGTCAAAGACCTGGAGTCACTTCTACCGCAGTGACATCAGCACCTCACCAAAGGCATGGACAGGCTGCTGACCCCAACAAAAAAACGGTGGGTTTATCAGTTAAAAGCATCAAATTGGGCAGAACCTCAAAGCCACATCACATCTCTGAAGACAGAAGGTAAACCAGACAAGGTTATGTCCAAATCCTGCAGTCATGGAATACTTGAACAAGCTCTGATGTCCAGCAACTCACAAGCCAAGCATTTGGTTGTTACCAGCTCCTAGTAGGGTCAATTCTACAGTAAATTATTCTACACTAAATCATATAGTGGCACAAAAAATATGTCTTTTTATTATTATTTTATTATCCTTATTTCTCTTTTCTCACTTCTGCTCCAAGCAGGCTCAGGGACAAGTATTGCTCCAACTGCACTGATCCTGTGAGGAACTGCATCCACCCCTGGAAGGGTCTCATTCCTTAGAAAGAAGATAAATCCAAGAGAGAAATCAGCCACTTTTTAAGCCCAGTAAGACCATCCAAGCAGGAGTTTGCAGCTGATTGAGGTGATGCTGTTTGTCATTGCCACCAGAACAGAGGAAGAGCAAAGTCAAAGCTTTCATTACTATTCACTTTATAACTGCCCACAGAACCTGCATATCTGATCTGCTTTTATGTAGCTCTGGCCACAGAATGAAAAAATTTGAGTTGTACTTGCTTTCCAGACCCTTAAAATTTTAAAATGTTGAGGGCAGCGGATGGGAAAGTGTTTAAAATCACAACAGCAAAGGTTCATGGAGGGATTTAAAACTGCTTTTTGATTTTCTATAAGGAAAACAACAAAAAAACCCACTTAGATGTTAAAAAAATTAACAGGAAACAATTTCATTTAAAAAAAAAAAAAAGAAAAAGAAGAATCTCATTGAAGAATTTTAATGAAAATCAATCTTCAATGGATTTCTTGAAAAATAGGAAAATCCACCAAGATTTCCCTTTTCCAGCACTTATTTCCTGCAAGCCACTTCCACTCCAACATTTCCCAAATGAAGACATTAAATATTTTTTTTTTTAAAGGAGGAAGAGGCAGCTCTAAACAACCTCTCCCCTGCTCCTCAAGCTTTTGGGGAGAGCAGGAAAAAGTCGGGCCGTTGTCGTGGAATGAGGAAAGATCCAGGAATAAAAATGAATTTCGCTTATTCTGAGAGAAAAAAAAAAAAATCTCTGAAACGAACAAACAAAACACCAAATCCCCCTGTTGCCTGCAAGGCTCAGTGCTCACCGCTGGGATGGGGGACATCCCTGGGGTTGGGAGCTTCCCATCCTGCCTGTGTTTGTCGCTGAGGCTGCCAGAAATCAGCGGCTTCGGTTCTAAATAGGACTGTAGCTTTAAACGTCACCCAAAAAGTGCCTAAAACCGCAGAGAGGAGGAGAGAAGAGAGTGTTTGTGGGGTTTATTTTATTGACCAGCATAAAAACTTCGGGAAGAGAGTTCCTGGGGAGAAACAGCATCAAATTGAGAGGATTTTGAGGCAGTTTCCATCACATCCCTACGGGTGTTGGGAGAAGGGAAGAGCCACGGAGGAGCTGGGAGAAGCATTTTCCAGCCAGAGATGGGAAATGACCTGTTGGACCCTGCTCTTGGCTCCCTGAGCTGCTTCAAAACCACGCCAAGGCTGCAGGAGGAAAGTGGTTTGATTTACCTTCTGAATCGTAATTTTTAGGGTGGCGTTTTGTTGGTGAAAATTATTGTCCTTAAGTATTCATAAACACCACATAAAAGCTTTTTCTGGAGAGCTGGGTTTTTTTCCTCCCCACGATGTGTGATCTTTATTATTTTACATGTAAAAAAAAAAAATTATATATATATATCTTAATTTATATATTAAGAAAAACCCACATAAATGAAGCAAACATACACTTTTAAATCATCTATATTTTATGTATTAAACAGGGACTCGTTTCCCCCTCACAAAACAACACGTCCCGTAATCCAAAATGCCCTGAACGTGCTGATAACGCCAGACAACCAAAATAAATTCCCGATTAAATCAGAAAATGTAAAGAGAATAAATTAAATAGCCCAACGAGACATCGACATGCCACCGGGTTGTTGTGCAGCGGGGGCTGCACAGGTGATTTTTGAGCCAGAACAGCCTCTGCTCTGGGTTTTTGTGGAGGAAATCCCCAGTCCCACCATCTCCTCCCCGGAGATGCGCTGGGAGCGCGGCAGAAGCTCCGGGTTTCCCAACCCGGCAGCACACATAAATAAATGATAAAAATCTTAATTTACCTGGAAATTAACATCATTTCCCCGGCAGGAAGATGAAGGCAAAGCGAGGGCTGCCGGTGGCTGCTCTGTGTGACCGCGGCACGGAGCGCAGAGAGCCGGGGGGAGATGCGGGAGAGGGGGAACAGGAGCCAAACCTGGAGCGGGAGCAGCTCCGGGACTATTTGAGAGGAAAAGGGAATATCCGGGAGCTGATTCCCACCTGGAAGCCGGGAAGGAATCCGGCTGCCAGCGTAGGTGTTTCTCCAAGCTGTAGAAAATCCCTTTTGCCCGCCGGGAGCGCGTTTGCTCCGAGCATCCGCTGCGGGATCGAGTTCTTGGTGATGCTCCCCCTTTCCCCTAGTCCACATCGGAATTAAATAAACCATAATTCCGCTCTTACCTGTTTCTTTGGAGGGCTTTTCTACAATTCTTTTTTTGTTTGTTTGTTTGTTTGAGTGTGTGCACGTCCTGGAAGCTCTGCCAGGGATCGGCGCTAGGGATGGAGACGGCGAGCCCAGTGCATGGAAAGAGCGGCGAGGATTTAGGGATTCGGGGAATGGGGTTGGGGTTTGCCCTGCCTGCCGCTCCCAGGAACGACAACATGCTGCCACGAGTATACATTTATTTTAAACTCCAGGAAAGTTCGGGGAAGGGGGAAAAAGTCCGGCATCTCGAGGGGAAGGGTGAACCTAAAGGAAACTCGGCTTGGTTTACTCCCCCCTCCACCCCAGCAGCAGATTTCCAAGCGAAGCTCAGGCTTGGGGTGATGCGGGAGGGAACCGGCCGTATTACCCTCACCCTGGGGAGGGGAGGGCACCAAAAAACCTGTGTCCCCCTTCCCTGTGCGCGTTCCTCAAGGCTTGGGAGGAGGGGGCGACCTGCGGGGTCGGCGCTGGGGCAGAAGAGCCCGGGAGCGCAGGAGAGCCCGGGCCGGGCTAGAGGCGGTGGGGGCAAAGCTCCCCCTCCTCCAGGATGTCCACCTCGTCCTCGGGGTCCTGGAGCAGGAAAGGGCCGGGGGGACCCTTGCGGGGCTCGGCGCCGGCCGGCTCGGGCAGCTCGGGCTCGGGGGAGCTCGGCTCCCGGCTCTCCTCGCCGCCCGCCTGCTTCGGGTCGTCCTGGGTTTTCCGCAGCTGCTTTTTGTGCTTCATGCGGCGGTTCTGGAACCAGGTTTTCACCTGGGGAGAGAGAGGGAAAAGAGGAGAGAGAGAAGGAAAAGAGGAAGGGGGAAAAAAATAATAAAAATGAAAGGGAGAAGGATGCCGGAGGGGATGTGGGGACGCTGGATGGAATTTGGGGATGCTGGGTGGGATGTGGGGATTCTGAATGGATGGGATGTGGGGATGCTCAGTGTGATACAGGGAGTGCTGGAGGGAATGAGGGGATGCCGGACGGGATGAGGGGATGCTGAACGGGATGAGGGGATGCCGGACGGGATGAGGGGATGCTGAACGGGATGAGGGGATGCTGGAGGGGGTGAGCGGTGGGCACAGGTGCCATACCCCTTCCCGCTAGGGTGGTGCCGGTCCCCGCAGCCCCGTACCTGGGTCTCGGAGAGGCTGAGGGCCGTGGCCAGCTCCACCCGCTCGGGCGTGGAGAGGTACCGCTGGATCTCAAATCTCTTCTCCAGCCCGGAGAGCTGCGAGTCGGAGAACACGGTGCGGGCTTTGCGGCGCCGGCAGTGCTTCCCGGGCAGCTCGGCATGAGCGTGGTGCTGGAAAAGGGCTGGCACCGGCATTCCTGGGGGGACACACGGCGGAGACCCTGGGCTGCGGTGGGGAAGGGACCTGGGACAGGGAGGAACCCCCGGGAGGCTGCGGAGGTTCGGGGTGGGCTCTCCCCCTGCCTCTTTTAATTTCTTTTTGTTGTTTTTTTTCGTTTATTTCGTTTTTGAGGTGGATTTATTGGTTTGGTTTGGGGGATTCTGTTGCTTTTCCAAGCGCTTCGAGCTCACCCCGGGAAGGCGAAGGCAGCGCGGGCAGTGCCCGCAGTGCTGCCACCGGAGGGGAGTCGAGACTGCGCCCTCCCGGCAACGAAACCACAACGAAATGGGCATGGAAAAACACAAGGGAGCCCTGGAAAAGGCTGGGAGGAGGAGAGCGGTCCTCCGCGGCGCCGCTGGGACACATTCTGGGCTGCCCAGTGGGAAACTTTTGAGATTTTCTTCTTCCAGAGCAAGGAACGGGCCTGGGGAAGAGCAGAGCCCCGGGATGAGGGAGAGGAGCGGCACAGCCCCAGTGGCGGAAAAGCGAAGCCCGGTTGGACAGCGCAAGGAAAAAGAGAGGTTACCAGTCCCAAAATAAAAGCGAGTCTAAAAAAAAATAAAATTAAAGTCAAAGATGGAGAAACCTTCAAGATTTCGGGCAGCCGAGTGAACGATGAGCCGCAGCGCGATGGGTTACTCTGCCTTCTCCCCACTAACAAAGCCAGTGCTGCCCCGGGGGATGCAGCCAGTGTGTCCGTGAGGGGTGTAGGAAGATGCCCACCCACCCCAGAGGGGCTCGTCTTTCACTCTTGTCCCCACCCGAGTCCCCACCTCACCACCCCAAACTCCACCGTGTCCCTCCCGCACTTACCCGAGGTGGTGAGGAAATAGGGGTGGTGGTGGTGATGCTCCGGCTTGTGCAGGGCAGGGTGCGGGTGAGGCGCCAGCAGGGTCGGCGTTGGCATCAGGGGGTACCCATAGTCCAAGAGGGGCACGCGGGAGGCCAAGGAGCCCGGGAAGTGCTCGGGCGGCACCTCCCGCAGGGGTTTGGGCTTGTGCAGCAGGATGTCCTCGATGAAGAAGGAGGTGGGCCTGGGCGCCGACACGGGGTGCACGGGCGACGTGAAGTTGAGGTTCATGTCGGTCGTGTCCCCCCACGGGCAGCGCGGAAGGGAACGAGCCGGGCTGAGCTGCCGGAGGAGGGAAGAGAGGGGGGCGGGCGGAACGAACCCCGGCGCGGAAGGGAATAAACAAAAATAACGATGAAAAAAAAAAAAAAAAAAAGTAAACAACAATTTTAAAAAGAGACGGAGTAAAAATAAATAATGATAATAATTTTAAAAATACATATAAATAAAAATATCCCCCCAGCCAGAAATAACCTGGCGGAGCCGGGGGAGGCGAGGCGGGCGGGTCGGGGATGCGCGGGGCGCTGCGCGCCTTTGAGGCGCGGTGGGAAGGGGGTTGCGCTGCGAGCCAATGGCGAGCAGGGGGGGGACGGGCCTGCCGGGCCACCCAAACCACCCCGGGGGCGAGGAGGGGGCGAGGAGCAGCTTTGGAGCCGCTCCGGTGCCTAGTAGCATCCCCCGCAACCCGCACAGCACCAGCCCCGCTCAGCCCCCTTGGAGCGTTTTCCCAAATCTCAGCGTTATCTCCTTTCCCCCTTCCCCTTTATTTTTTAAAAAGAGAAAACTTTGGGGGAAATAAATCAGCTGTTAAACCCGCTCCTAAACCACCCCCAACCTGTCCCCCCGCGCTCAGGTTCTCCCTTCCCGCTCAGCTTCTCACCCCGTCGGGGTTTTGTTCCCTTCCCCGCTCTCTGTTGAGCCAAGACTTTTTTTGGTGTGGGAGGGGGTCTTTCCTCTGTTTGTCTTTTTTCTTTTTTTCCCCTCTAATCTGTAACATTCATTTCCCCGGAGTCAATTTGCTAAAATGAGGGTGATACACCACATCATAGCCGAGATAATTTCGGTTCGCATCTCGGAAAATTGCTCTAATTATTGATGTTAAACTCAGGGAAATTAAAAGAAGGCGCTTCTCCTTCATCTCCTGATTTTAAGCTCTAATTTGTTGAAATCGAGTTGTCATCACAATTCCAATCACTACCGTTAATAGTAAAAGTGTTCTAATAGAGCCAGAATTCGCACAACCCATGCTATTAGATAATTAAGAAAGATGTTAGAAAGGCAAGTGCTAATCCTTGGGCACACGGACAGCGCTTCCATCTGATCCAGCAGGTAGAACAAATTAATTACCCGAATCAATTAGTCCTAAAAGTACAGTTCTCAGGGAAGTGTAAGCCATGTCTTCCATATGGATGAGCTGGTAAATGGTAAATAGATGAGGAAAAAGCTTTAAAAGAATAGAAATGGCAATCGTCGGGCTTTAATGAATGTGAGACGCCCGAGCTTTCCAGCGGTGCCGTCGATTCTCCGCCACCGCCGGGCACAGACACGCGAGGGCGGGAGGAAAATGTGGCTCCTGCATCAGTTCAAAAATTCGGAGGGGACCAGAGAGCTCCCCATCCCACCGGGAAAACCCACAGGGGCGCTTTTTCACTCCCTGTGTGTTAGAGCCACACACACACACCTTGTTTTACACGTGTAGTGTCCACGTGCAGGCAGTCAGCACTCGCTTAAACAACACATATATGCATTTAAATATGTATTTATACATTTATTTTAGTTCTTATATTTATGTATTTTATTCTTATATTGTAAATTTTGTATATTTCTATATTTTTGTATATTTCTATATTTTGTATACTTATATATTTATTCCAGTTATTCTATTTATATTAAATATTATATTCGTATGTATATTTTACAGATATGGCTATAAACTCTTGCCTGCAGAGTATGGATGCAGCTGCACTGATTCAGGGAAGCAGAAGCAGCCCCTCTGAACTGGAGGGGGGGGGGAAATACTCTCCCTTCCCTGTGTTGCCCACAAAACTCCCTCTTTTTCTCTGGGAAAAATAAATAAATAAATTGATAGACATATAAATAGATAAATAAATAGATAAATGTAACAAATCTGTCGCGGTGTCCCCCCCTCAAATGCCCATTTCAGCATCACCACGGGATTTTGGCTGGGGGTTTAAAAACATGCCAACAACTTTCTCTGAGGAGCAAATGACTAAATGAATTAACAGTGATTAAAAGGGTCCAAAGCCCAACTTACAGTGTATAAGCTGCTTGACTGGCCATTTCATCAGCTGAGATTTCGTCTCTGGGAGGGTTGGGGCTTTGCTCAGTCCATAAATATATATATATATTTATTTACAGCAGATCTGAAAGATTAAAGTTGTGTTCCTTCAGCCAGATTGGGTGACAGCTTTGGGGCTCAGGCAGGAGTTTTTTGCCTGAAACCACATTGAGAGGGGCTGCTTTTTGGGGTCCCTCTTTGTTTAGGGCACAGACAAATAAAGGAGAAGGGGATTGGGGTCCTGTTCAGGTGTTTTCTTGCAGCAACAGCAGCAAAAACCCAGCCCCAAACCAGGCAGTGGCACTTCAGGCACTGGTGCCAGTTGAGGGGCAAGAAGCAGAGATGATAACCCCCCCATCTGTGGAGAAGGGAAAGGGAGGGAACCCCCAGGAAGGAGGAACCTCTACCCTGCAGCCCTCACACCCAGGGCTGTTCGAAATTTAGCATTTCATGGCTTTTTGGGACAGAAAGGGAGTGCCAGGGGCTTCCCACCCTCAGCAGGTGGGTTTGCCCTGAAAGTCTCTTACCAATTTTCCCCTTTTTCCCCTGTTCTGCAGGTCCCTGGGGTGGTGGGGACCAGCAGGATGGATCTCACCCAGGGACCCCCAAAACGTGCCCTCCCTGAGGAGCAGCCCCCAGATCCCGGGTTGGCCCCTTTTTGCTGGCCAGGCATGCACACAGCAGATGTTCCTGTGGGTTTTTGCAAGCACAAAATCATCCCACCTGCTGCCAAACTGGCGGGTGAACAGAGCAGGGGCTCCTGGACCCCCAAAGCCTCATGGTTGATACCCAACCCAGGCAGCCACGCAGCTGTGGAGTTTGTTTGCTGTTGTTTCTTCGCTAAAATAAAATAAAATGATTCTTACAGGCTCGAAGAGCTTTATGGACTTTTATAAACATATCCCCACTGTGTATGTACAACCCCCTCCTTTCATGATTTAACAACACACACAATACACCTGCTTTGCTCAGCTAAACCCCAACCACCATCACTTGCACACTCGAGACCATTTGAAGGTGTCACAGGGAGAATTTTGCCCAGGAGAACAGAAATTCGTGTGACTCAAAACCCCGGGGGTCATTTAAAAGGTCAGTGCAGCCACATCGACGTGGGCAGCTTTATTTCAGTCTTGTTGCATTAGGGATAAATTTGGTGCAGTTTAAAAATACATGCACTTACCTTCCCTGTGGCTCTTGAAGAGGTGAGGTAGCTTGGGAGCCCGGCCTTTTCATGCCTTTCAGGACAAATCCACTCCAAAAGGAAGGGTTAAATTAAAGCCAGACAGCCTTGATATGATCAAAACGGGAGCCTGGCTGCAGGAAAAAGGTCTGAAGAGCTCAGGTTTGAGTAGCCCCACACTGCAACCTGGAGAGAGGTCTTTTGAACACAAAGCATGGCTTAATGGAGAATGTTCCATCGTGGTGCTTCAAGCAAAACCACTTCTCACCCTGCAGGAGCAGGTGCCCCTTCCCCGAGGGTGCTGCTGGGGTGAGGAAAAACCACTCCTGTCTTGCTCCAGCCCCTCTGCCCTTCCACACCCCACCTACCTATGCCTACCCCTGGCACCCAACCCTGCTTCCAACCACCCTGCAGGCTGTGGGAAATCCTTCCAGGAGCAAGGATGATATGATTTTATAAATTCAGCTCAGCTGGCACCAGGTAAAGGCAGTGGTGAGAACCTCCCGAGTTCCAGGTTGGGTCTGCACCAGAGGCTTCTCCTGGCATGATTGCCACAGAAAATCAGGAGCTGGGCTCCTTGTGGGTCCCCCCTCCAGCTCGGGATATTCCGTGATTCCATGAATACTTCAGTGTTGGAAACCCCCTGCTGTGCCTTGGCACCAGCTCAAGGAGGGCGTGGATGGGTTTGAGGTGAAGTGCTGCCTAAAAACACAGGGCCTGGGAGGCTGTCCCAGGGCTGAGAGAGGGTGGGAGGGGAAAGAAGCATCAAAGAGGGGGTTAATTCCTAACCAGGAGAAGATCCAGAGTTTTCCAGGAATCAGAACTCCCCCTTGGCCTTTGCTGCCTCAGAAACGTGTCATCCTGTGGACTGCCCATGTCCTTCATCTGTGCTGAGAGGAAGAGGAGACAGAGTGAGGAACAGGGATGAAATCAGCCCCTTGATTTTTACCCCCAGACAAGAAACACTCAGGTCAAAAGCTGGCTCTGTGTTATTCTCACAGAGTCACTGAATCTCCCCGTGAACTGCACAATAATTTCAGGGCTGGAGTTCCAGGTGAAAACTCCAGGGTGTGGAAGTGTGGTTGATGCCACATTAAGAAGGCATTGAGAGAGGAAGGCACTTTTGAGGTTTGTATCACTACCAGCACCTGCAAGAACCTGGGGGATAAAAGGAGGCATGGCAACTGAAGGGCAAAACAACATTTGAAGTGTAAAACCAGACTGCAGGTTCCTTACACACTTCCCAAACCCAACTATGTGTGCACGAGCTCAGGGATTTCGTTCCTAGATCCAAAATTTTATCTCTGCACTGAAAATTTGCCTCATGAGCTGGAAACCCTGAGCATTTTCTGAAGGCAGGGAACTCACAGAAAGAGAAAGAAAGTGTTAACACTGACAGGTTTGGTCTAAACACTTGCTTAAAATAGACCTTTTTAATTCCCTAATATTTGTTTTCAACTTCAGCAGGGTCATCTTTCTTCTTTGTTTCTTTCTTTCTTTTCTTCGGGTTTTTTTTTTGGTTTTTTTTTCTTTTTTTTTGGAATGAGTCAGAAATTGGGAGGGAGGCTTAGAAGTTTCCCTGGGACCTGCTTTCAATTAGTCTCCTCTTCATTTGGTTGCATCTCAATTCCTCCTCATGGTGTGACCAACCCACGGGCACTGCTGGCTCCCTCGAGGCCGAGGTGATTATTTCACCCAACGCCATCTGTACTTTGGGGATCTTGGGCTAATCCTCTGCTCTCTAAAAAAAATCCATTCTCGCTCCTCTAGTCCCTGCTTTGTTGTTGCCTTCAGCACATTAATGCTCACTCGTGGTCTTTCATTCCAGCTGTGTAACAAGCATCTGCACAACCCAACATTTTCATTCCCTTTTCTGCATTAATGGCTGGGGACCTCCCTTGTTTCCCCCCCAGTTTCGTGATGTATGAACCATGCACGTCCTTGCTTTTAACCTTTGGGGCAGGATAATCCTCCTTTTCCCTTTCTTCTCCATTCAACCTTGAGTTTATTCCCATTGTTTCCCTACTTTTTCTTTGTGTTTTTCCGCTTTCTGCAGCTCCAGGTTCCTCATGGAAACCTCCTATCCCTTTTCCACCGGGAGAAACACTGAATATACAACCCCCAAGTCTGAGCTCAGGCTGCAGTAAGAGAGAAGCAATAAATAAATAAATAAATAAAAACCGGCAGAGCACAGAAACCGAAACGACTCAAATACTTTGATTTTCTTTTCAGTTCCACTCTTCACTTTCCAACCTTAGAGTGTCTCGTTTTGAAGCCTTAAAAACAAAAAGCAGACAAGTGATGCACTCCAAGGTCAGAGGGAGCTGTTATGACCATCCAGCTTGACCTCCTGTATCAGACACGGAGAAAACACCCAACCTTGGCAGCCTGTGGAACAAAAACCCCGGGTTTCTAAGTCTTTAAATCACAGTTTGAATCGCAGTGTCTGCAGAGGAAATAAGTGTTGATAAACAAAGTGGACGAGCAGCTTTCTCTCATCCCCGGATCTCTATCAAGGCCCTCAGCTCCGTGTTTATATTTTGAGCAGCTCCCCTGAAAATCATCTGCAAACCACTCTCAGTAAACACGCTTCAGCCTCCAGTTAAAAGGTCAATTCTACTAGAGAGTGGATTTTATAAATCACTTAGGGTTGGTTTTTCCTCCTGGTTTAAACACACAAATCGTTGCCGTCACCTGATGCACACAAATGTCACGACTCAGGTGTGTGTCCAAAGAAGAGGAATTGTTCTTCGTTGGTGAAAGATAATTAAACCTTTTTTTCTTTCATGTTTGCTCCCAACAGATTGCAAAACTAGTTGGACCTAGTTTACAAAAAAAAAAAAAAAAAAAAAAAAAAAAAAAAAAAAAAGAAAAAAAAATATAACCTTTTTTTGATGATCAAAGGGAGAGATTGGTTCCATTACTTGCATTAGTTCGAGTTGTCTGCGCTGTGGCCTTCAGAATAAAGGCAGAAATGTACTTTAGAAAGATCTGAGTAACACACTTTACTGGCAACATTTTTGTATTATATGGCTTCTTGACTGTTTCAGCTTACTCTGTATCTGTGCACTTTATTTTAAGCACTCCAGAAGTGGATGACAGGTCTGGGGAGAGGGGGGGGGTTGAGAAAAAGAAAAAAAAAAAATGACAGAATCCAGTCAGCATCTCGCAAATGCATCTTCAAATAACTCTTTAAAACTGGAAATTGCCTTCCCAAATGGTATCTTGTCCATTTCCAGGGGTGAGGTATTCAAATGGCCACGTGACTGTGAGGGAGCATTGCTTAGGGTTAAAAACACTTCCTCACATTTGTCAATATAATCTGCAAAGGGAAATATTAAAACGCTCCAAGTCACCTGAAACAGGTGGCGACGCAGGTGGGCAACAGATTAGTGCCACCCTTAAAAAATAAACTCAATTAATTTCGCTCTGCAATGTTTGATTCAGCTCTTTCTGATGTTTTACTTCAATATGATTTCCTGCTAAAACGAAAGGGAGGCTCGTGCATCCCTCTCCAACTCTCCTTTCCCCCCTGACCGTGGTTTCAACAGAGCAATCAATTTCTGTCAAATTAGTTGGACAATTAGCAGCCTCAAACACACATTTTCCCCAAAATATTTCATAATTAAGTGGCTGGATAGAAGGCAGTAACTCCATTATTGCAGTGTGAGGCTGCAAATCACTACGGTGAGTTGGGTGTTTCTCTTCAGAACAAAAAAAGTGATGGAAAATTGCCCAGACTTAAAAATGTGCTGATTTTCTTACTGAGGAAACACACAAACTTGATCTTTTTAGGTCTTGATTTAGCTTCCACCCATCTGTTATTTTTAATAATGAGGCTTCTTAGTCCATAAATTCATTTTCTGCTCTTCAACGCAGTGTAATCACCAGGTCCACCAGCGCAAAGAAAATATCAGTTTTCTGCTCAAATTTTGTTTTCTTTTGACTTTGGAGGGGATCAAGACTTGGAATTCAGCAACCTGAAGGAGTCCTTTGCAAAGGAGTTTGCCATTTGTTGTGGTAGATGGAAACTTAAACCTGCAAGTCCAACAGGTCAAGTGAAACAAGCTTGGAGAGAAGAGAAGAGAACAACAGCATGGTAAGGGAAACAACAGATCATAGAAAACGCCCTCAAAATATGGGGGATTTTAGAATTTTATAAGCTTGTGCCTCTTTCTATGTAAAAGAGGTGTCTATAATATATATATAACAGAAATCATCATAATAAAATGATATAAAACACGAGATGTGTGTGTCTGCTTGTCAGTGCATGTCTGCCCAGCCCAGATCAGTCCTTGAGCCTCCAAATAAGTACAAAAAAAAAAAAAAAAAAGGAAAGAAGAATTTTCCAGTTTGTATCCTCTGGCAAATGCAACACACATTAAATTCATTTAGCCTAGTGCATTTTTAATAGGCATTATTCATCTATTACCTTAATGAGCTTGTGGTGAAAGCATATTGCCTCCCAATTTTAACAAAAGCAGTCTAATACTGCTGCAGCTTTTTCCCCTTTTGCCTTCTAAGGCAGCAACACGGAGGGGGGAAGAAAAAAAGCCATAGAGACAGATAAGGTTTTTATTCTGTGTCACAACACTACATTAAGAATAAAACCTTCCACTTAAACACTTAAATGAAAACATCGAGAAACTAATTTACCATTTGTAACCACATGATTTAAGTAGGAGCAGCTTTAATTTTCTTCCCATTTTCCTCATATTCAATGTGAGCCCACATTAGATTTCACTGGCTCAAATCACAACACTTAAAGCCACTTTCATTTTCTTTTTGATTAAATAATTGAAATTCCTGTCACTGCCTGCACTTTACTAGCACACAAATTTTCTGTGTAAAGATAAATACTCTCTTTTTTTTTCTCCCTTCAGTGGCTGTAAGGTTTGGGGGGTTTTTTTGGGCTTCTTTTTTTTTTTTTTTCCCCAGTTTAATCTTAAAAGCAGGCAAGGTTTAGTTTATTGATGGTTCCATAAAATGGATCACTGCTCCATTCACCTATTTCGTGGAATTACACCGCTCCCATTAAGTGATTGTTTGGAGAAATTATGGAAAGCCATCTTGGCTAATTTAGCTGTCAGCATTGGGAGGTTATTGCCATCCAACCCTAAAAGGACGGGAAACCTGGTTCCTCCCACGCTGCTGCTGCCTCTCCACACGCACACCCAGCAATTCCTGGAGCCTGGATTTTTAGGGGAGGATTTGTTTCAGCCGGGGGAACAACCTGTAGTAATGCTCCCTAAGAAGTTACTCCCATGAAATTCAGGAGCCTTCCCGGGGATGTGCAGCTTCACATCCCACCCGCTGGGGTGGGAGGGAAAGGCAGCTCCACAAATTCTGGGATCTGTTTTCCTTTTTTAGGCCGAGGAGGGACTGACCCTGCAGGGGATGTTTGAGTCTGCTCAGGGATGGGTCCACTCTGGGTAACAGGGTTTAATTTGCACACCTCGGTGTCTCTGGGCTCCAGTTTCTCATATTTGAAAGATATATATATTTATAGTTATTATCTACAGCCTGTGCTTCAATTTTGTATATATATGATGCATTAAATATATTACATACAATCTGGGCTTCAGTTCCTTACATAGGAAGTGTGTGTGTATATATATATACACATATATATATATAATATATATAATGTATATAGTCTTTGGGTTTCATGTCCTTATATATCAAGAATTTCTATGTATTTTTATATATTATATGTAGTCTGGGCTTCAATTCCTTATATATTAAACATTTATATATATATATATATATATAAACTATATATATTATCTATAGTCTGGGCTTTAGTTCCTTACATAGGGAGCATATATATATATAAAATATATATTATATATAGTCTCTGGGCTTCATTTCTTCATATATCAAGCATTTCTATATGTTTTTATATATTATATATAGTCTGTGCTTCAAATCCTTAATCCTTATATATGAAGCATTTCTATATATTATATATAATCTGGGTTTCAGTTCTTTAGATAGAAGTATTTATATATATATAAAATATAAGTATTATGTACAGTCTCTGGGCTTCAGTTCCTTATATATGCTTCATATATAAGGGACTGAATATTTGTATACATATATATTTGTATACATTTTCCTCACGAGGAAAAGTCAGGATATTTTTACAATTCCCACAGGAAGGCAACGTCCTGCTGCTGATCTCATCCCCCTTCCAAAGCACTGATGGCCCTGAAGTTTGTGCAGAGTTCTTGGAGGGGAGTTTGTGAGCTTCAAAAGGTGTTTCCAGGTGTTTCCAGTTTTTCTGAGTGTATCTGCTGAGCTCTTGGAAGATGCTGCCCAAGCTTGCTGGCCAAGCTTGTCTCAATCCTCACCAGCAAAAAAGCAATTTTCATATAAGAGGAGATTAGAAGCCTTCCTGCCGGTGCTGAGCATGCATTTTCTGATTTAAAAAAACAACAAATAAATAAATCTACAACCAAACCCAAACTCCCAGGGGAAAATTATCCACCAGCACCCGCCACGTGAGCCAGGTCCAGAAGTTAAGGACCTTTCTGTGAATAAAGCAATGCACCAGGTCAGCCCAGGCCTTTCATGCTGAAAGGAGGCCCAAGAAACAGAGGGAAACCCATCTTTGTGATTAACCCACCCCATCCCCTCCAACCATTCACCCCAGAGGACACTGTGAACATAGAATAACTGGGCACGTCAGCATCAATTAACCAACTCCTCAGAAAGCAGATGCTGCTATTGTGGGGACCAAGTGTGGGTGCAGGAAGGCCCCCAGCACAGCCCAGGCTGAGCAGATATGATGCTAATTGAATCCTTGCTGGCAATTTTTCACCCCTAAGTGAACAAGAAAGAGAGGAGTCTTGGAGCCTCTCATCTGTTCAGCTCGTGGGCAGGGAGATGTTTTTTTCAAGGCCAGCAAATGAGCAGCCTAATCCACAGGGGGATGGTTGGCAGGAGGGGCTCCTCTAAAAAAAAAAAAAAAAACAACACCCCAAAAAGCTGAGATGGTGAGTGTGGGTTGTGCCCTGCTCCCACCACACCAGCAGGGATGAGGGACTTGGTTATTTTGTTTAATCTTCAGGGAACTGAGGGTTTCTGCAGTTTTTCCTTGGCCAGGGGCTGGAGATCCCACGTGAGGCAGTGGGAGGGTTTTCCAGGCTGCTTCTGGAGGCTCTGACAACAAAAATATTTCAAAGAAGGACTTAATCATCCCCTGAACACCTGAATTTAAACCTAAATCTTCTCCTGCCCCTTTACTGCTAAACCCACACCCAGAACCTGCCTCTTAAACCTGCCCAGTTCTTTCCCTCTTTCCTTTGTAAGAGCGGTGGGAGGAGAAGAGTTCAGCTCCAAGGCTTTGGTGTTTAAACCCACTCAGATCTCCCTGAAACAGCCAAGCAGCAGGAAATTTGGGGTGCTCTGGGACCCCCTTAGCAGTGCTCAGCACTTACCTAACCCCAAAAAAGACAAGAGAGACCTTTCCAGGAAGGTGTCGATGCCAGTTTGCAAGTTAAGCCTGGCTAAAGTGAAAGTGAGGACTCCCAGGTTTCTGCATGGGCTGGAACCTAAATTCCAGGGTTAAACCTGCTGGGGATTATTTTTTTTGGCTGAGAGCCTCGTTTTTCATCACTCCTGGCACAAAAGAGCTGATTTCTCCCCCTCACAGCTATCAATGAATAATTAAGTCTCTTCTAGTAACCCTGCACTGAGAATGCCTTTTAAATTAAAATATTTCCCATTTGATTTTTGTTTGCTGCTCGTTGAAAATTGGGAAAAATAGGCTAATTACAGCTATCCTAATTAAGCTCCTACAATAACCCATAATTATGCCCATATTTATCACCTTTGTGCTGGACACTTTAACCTGTTGTGATTTGCAATTAGGGTTGGGGGCTTTAAGGCACCATCCTGCCTCCCCCCTCCCTTGGCATAGGTAGGGTCTGAATTGCAAGTGTGGAAACAAACTCTCCGTTTCTGAACCTGTAATTGGGGTAATTTAGGAGGGTTTTTATTAGCAGCAAGCCTGGGTCAGAAAGCTGGGCTGGGTTTAAGCACACTTAGGTGAGTCTATTTTAATAAGGACAAATTGCTGCTGAGCAGCAAAAATTCAGCCTTTTTTACCCCCCCCACCCCCTTCAGAAAGGCTGAAATCCAGCATGAGATGGCAGCCCCTGTTTGAAGGGGGAGCTGTGGTTGTATTTTGCTGTTCCATGCTGGGGGAAGGTGTACAAGTCGCAGTGGAAGTGCTTTCCTTCATCCCAGAGCACCCCCTTTAATGGACACACAAATGGGTTTGCAGGGGGAAAAGCCTCTCCTGGGCTGGTGTTTGCTGAATTCTATCCATGCCGACTGCAAGGGAGGAAAATCTCTTTCCCTTTGGTGCCTGAAGGACTCACAAAGCCAGAGGAGCTGCTGGATTTCCCTAGGAAAACCCATTTTCCAGCAGCTCCCTGGAGACCCCTCTGCAGAAAGGTCCTTCCCTGGTGCCTGCCCTTGCAGGAAACCTGAGGGATCAGACTATCCCATGGTGTAAAACTGCAAAGTAAGGGGGGTTTGCTGCTAAAATGTTTATATTTCACATGCCCAAAGAGCTGGAGTGACAGGAATGACTTGATTTCTCGAGGCACTGCAAGACTTGAACCCCCTTGGGTTGAAGAGCTTTCCCAGGAAAAGAGGGGGGAGAGAGAAAAGAAAGGAAAGCTGCCTTTATATTTATATAGAGAAACCTCCCCGATTCAACCAAACACTCAACAAGGTGGGCTTTGGTTTCTGGATCCTTTATTATGACTCTTTTCTTTCTCCCTTCCCTCCCTTTCTATCAAGGGATGTGCTTTGGGGTCTGGGTCCCTCAGGGTGACCCTGTAAAAAACCATCCAGCTCATGGGCACAAAAAAAATATTGTGGCTTTCTGGATGGATTGGCTCTCTCCCCTGATAGATCTTGGGAGCTAAAATGCAACAAGGAGACTGACATTAAATATGAGAGAGAAAATGTGGTCAAATAAATCATCTGCTAATAAAGCAAACCGAAAAATTGAGATTAAATATGCACAGTGAGAGAGTAAATTGTGCAAATAAATTGTCTTCTAATACAGCAAACTTGCCTCAATTAAATTTGGGGGAGATCATCACTCTTTTGAGGACAAATCATAGAATATCCTGAGTTGGAAGGGACCCACAAGGAACATTAAAGTCCAACTGCTGACCCTGCATAAGACACCCCTGAAGTTCTAAATAAGCCCCCCAGACTTCAGCAGAACCCAACCAGTGCCACAACATTTATTAGTTCATGTAAGAGGCAAAAATTAAAGAAGAACAAGGGGTGTGATCTTTGCACCAAACCCACTGTCTTTATGGAAAAACTTGGAGCAAGGAAAGGAGAAATTGGTTAAATCGAGTCATTTCGCTGCTCTGAAATAAGGGGAGCCCAGCACTGGCCACACTTACGAGGCCATTCAGAGCTGATTTATTCCCTGAGACCACAGAGACAAAATCAAGCCATTACGACCTTTTAAAAGCTTTCTTGCAACCAACTAAAAATATCCATTGCTGACAGATGCAAGCTGTCAATAAGGAATTTAAGAACTCAGTATGAGGAGTGGAAAGAGTGCAAAGTCTTGATAAACATCTCAAATTGGGTCTTACTCGGTGGGAAACAAGTAGTTTATGGTGGTAATTGTAAAGGGCATTTTACATTGAATCAATTAAATGAAAATCTTTTAAAGCCTTTTTAAAAGGAGACCTTTTTAAGTTAACAGGTGATTTTAATTGGAACCATGGGACTTGCATCACGGGAGGTGGGGTGGGTTTTTTTTGTTGAGGGTTGGTTTTTCTTTTTTTTTTTTTTTGGAAGCATTCAATATAGGGCAAAATCGATACACTTCCATCAGCATTTGAACTCCCAGAGTCTTGCAAGTTGAATGGTGAAGCCAAGCAAGAATTACAGTTGGCTCTGGGTTTGTGAGGCTTTTTCCAGCAATTAAATATGTCTCCATCACAGCTCCTTAACTGTGAAAGGTGCAGGAGAATTTATCAAGACTCAGTTGCTTAGGATAATTTTTTTGGTCAGAATCATCCACCGTAACCCACTACAAAACTTTTTAATAGATATTTTTGACATAATCAAATGCAGTAATTGCAGCATTTCACTTTTAAATTAAATTTAAATTCTTTTTTTCACCCTTCACAGCCCTCTGCAGAATTATCAGCAGCAGGCAATGCCTGTGAACCTGAGGGACAAATGCCATGAGCACAAAACCTTCCCCTCTAAAGCAAATGGCACTTTGGGCCACTTTGTCTTTTAGAGCTGGTGAATTCCTGCTCTTCCCAGTGCTCTGCAATCCATCAAATCCAGCCGTATCTGCCCTGCAAGGTGAGATCCAGGAACACCAACTGCCTGCCTGGGAGGAGGAGAGGGAAAACCAGGGGCAGGAATAACACCCAGGCCCCAGGTAGAGGCTTGGAAATGGTTCCTCTGCAGACTCCTGGAGGCAGAATTAACTAGGATAACCTGTGGATCCTTCATTCCCCAAAAATCAGCTTCAAATTTGCATCTCCTCTCCTAAAATTCAGAGGGAAATGTCTGGTGTGTCTCATCCCCCTGAGATCCAGGGGCAGCAGGGCGGCAGAAGAGGCAGAAAATTCATCACACAACCTGCATTTTGGGGGGAAAAAATCCCCTCAAAGGGGCTCTGAGAAGTTCCCCAGGGGAATAAACAAGGGGAAAAAGCAAGGACAGCAGGGCAGGTGGGGAAACTGAGGCACAGTGAGATCCCAGCAGGGAGGGGAGCCAACAACAATCCAGCCCCCTCATCCTGGGTGGGCATCACACCCTCCCTTCCTCCCTGGAATTGCTGTGCTTCTGCTGTGCACCCAGTGATTAGTGGGAGTGTGAAGTTATGGAGTGGGAGATCCAATCACAGCCACAACTCCAGCTCTGCACAGGCCTATTTGAAAGGGTAAGTGTTCCACAGTTGTTGGTTGTTTGGTTTTGTTTTTTTTTTTTTTTTCATGCCTGCAACAATCTACACAAATAGGCTTTTAAATTAAGCAGTGATTTGGAATATAAGTGAGTGCATTTAAGCTGCTAAGAGATGGAAAGATCCTAATGGCTGAAATATTTGTCATATCACAAATAAACTGGCTGTATGGGGAGCTACTAATATAACTAATTTTTACCAAATCCTTCACTGCTCTGTGACAGAAAATGAGGTCAGCACAGGTTGAGGCAACAGCAAATGAGCAGCTGCCAGAAGGCAGCACAGAATACTGATAAAGGACTCTGCAGGAACTGTGCTGCCTGCCCACAGAAACAGGAATCAGTTTGTTCAAATTAAGAGATAGCTTTTCCAGAGCATCCAGGGGTTTAATGGAAAGGTGCCAGTGAATACAGGCTTTCAATGGATCTGGAATACAAATGCCTTCCGAGGTGTTTCCTCCCTGTCCCCCCAGACCTGGGCTCATCCAGTTTTATCCAGGAGTTCTGGAGGATTTGGAAAGGCACTGAGGGGTCAGGGAGGGCGGGAGGTGCCCTGGGGGCAGCTGATGAGAGTCCCTGGGATTCCTACAGTTCCTCTGGGGTTTTCCAGTTACAGGAATTAAACTCTGACCTAATCTGCCACTCACCACGGAGGAAAAGTGAAAGGAAGAGGGTTTTGGATCACTTGGGCCCCTTTAATGGAACAAACCAACCCCAAAGCCCACAGAGATGGTGCCTGGAAGTGCCTGGAGCAGCTCTTGCACCTCTAGAGGTTGAGGAGACTCCCAAAATCACTCCAGGACAAGGTGCTCTAAGCTGCCACGTGGAGGGTAATACACCCAGGGAAGAGGGAAATGCTCCCTGCCAGGGCTGCAGCAACAGCCTGTGTTTTTCTCTCAAGGCTGCCTCAAACATTTGGGACCAAGTGGGATGCAGCCACAGTCTGGTTCGATGAGGAAAACAACAGAATTGTTTTCATTCTCAGAAAGAAACCAAGAACGTTTCGGAAGGGGAAATTTCTCCCTCCTTTACAGCGATAAGCAACCTGTCTTTGAATAAGGGGAGGATTTTGGTCATAATTTTCCCTGAGCCTCAAATGAGTGAAAAAAACCCAAGAACTCCATTGGTGAAGTGAGAAAGTGAGACCTGGGGAAACTGAGGCACGAGATATCTTCCATAAGAATTAGAGAATCACAGAGTATCCTGAGCTGGAAGCCTGAGAGTGACCCCACCACGGCAAAAACGGGTCAGAGAGGGGACCAGGGTGTCCAGTTTTCATTTGGGATGACCATCACACATAACCCCAGCTCCCTGTGCCATGTGAGAGGGATCAATGCCCAGGGAGCTTTGGGAGTGGAACAGAGACCACTTGGGAGCATCAGCCAATTTAAGAAGAAGTAGCTCGACATGGATTAGCAATAAAACACAAAGCTCGCCACACTCCCGAAATGGAACGGTGCAAGGGTTCATATTTGATAACCATTAAATGGTTTAATGAAATAATTATAACCCAGACTCCTGAGCCCGGCCAGGATCAATAACTATGAGTTCTAAGCAACAGCATGACCCGAGTTCTGCCATTTTCCCAGTGCTCCCCAGCAGGCAGAGTGTGAGACCACAAATGAGATTGACTGGAAAGTTGCATTAAAACCCCCCCATCAAGGGCAATCATGGATTAAAGGCCACTGTGGCGCTGCAGTGGGCTGGTCAATACGCTTTATTTTCCGCATCACCCCCAATTTTGCTGCCCTCCCTCCCACTATTAGTGGGAGTCGATGTGCTGTCGATGCCTGGTGCTGGCAGAAGCTGCATTAATGCAGGCTCACAAAAGCAGGGCTCGTGGCATTATCACTTCACTCACTTTCAAATTACAGCCTAATGCTGTCTCCAGGCAGCCTGTGACACGTTAACACTATGTGTGGTTTGCTGGTGCCGGGCTAAATATTTCAGGGCTAAAGATTTCAGCCGAGATTTGACGACTGAAATAAAACCACTGCCCAGCGGGAAATCATTCCAGGCAGGAGAGCGAGGCATTGGTGGAAAATCGACAGGAAAGGGGTGATGATGTGGGAGAGGGGACGAAGAGCGGGGAAGGTGTGAGGGGAGGAGGAGGGCTGGTGTGTCCCCGTGTCTGCTGGGGGACAAATTTATCAAATAAATCCAGTGATGGGGCAGAGGTGATGAGAAAAATAATACAAGTACCTGTGCCTGTACTGTAAAAGCAACACAAGGCACTCACCTGTCCAGGAATTCACCTGTCCAGGTACCCTCATACAATACCTGCACTTGCTCCCAGGCACAGGTTTAGGTGCTCTTTTGGTGCTTTTAAATGTCAAAGCATCCCCCCCTCCATGACACATGAAATGCAGGTGGATGCACCCAGAGAGATGCTTTGCTTTGGTGGGTATCCTTTCTTTTGGTGGCTGTGCTTGATTTGCTGCTGAAGGTCCCAAATTAGCTGAGGTTGTGTCACCCTCACTTCCCCAAAGGGCAGGGCAGCCCTGGCCTTGCAGCCTGGCAGAAGAAAGCCTGGATTCACTGCTGGTTCTGGTACAGGGCTCCAAGGCACAGCCAGCCCCATTAATCCTGGCTTTTCCCAACCCCATCCACTCCCTCCTCCAGCAAATGCCTCGGGCTTTCAGCAGGAACAAAACAGCCCCTGGAGTGATGGAAAAACAGGCACTTGACCAGGGACAGGAGACAAGTGCTGAGCCTCAGCACCGAGCAGGCTCTGGGTCTGCTGGTTCAGCTGCATTTTGCCTTCACACCGAGCACTTTCAAACCACAGCTTTGATCTGTGCCCCTTCCTCACAGCCACCCGCCCCTGAACACCCAGTCCCCACCTTTCCTGAGGTGTTTTTATTCTCTTGTGCTTGTGGGGGGAGTTCTTGAGGGCTGTTTGAAAGAGTCGACAAACAGCACCTCTGTAGCTGTTGGAGGTTAAGGAGTTCCCTCTTCTACAAGGCAGGGAAAAGCAGCACAGCTTGGTTCATTATCCTTAAGGCCACTGCAGATTATGAACCTAAGTTTGCTCACAAACACGAGTGTTTAACATCAATAAACTGTCTTTCAATCACACCTTCTTCTTGAAGAGACTGTGAAAGCTTCTTCAGAGCTCCTTGTCTTTGCATTTTGTGGTATGTGAAGGAAATAAACTGAGTCTGACTCTCAAGTTTCCTTCCCTTATTTATTAACAAAGGATAAATTTGATTTTGTGCTTATAAAGAAGAGGGATGGAAGCAACTTGAAATCAAGAGCTGGAATTAGCCACACAGTAACCTAAAAACAGCTCCCCTGTTTTGCAGACAACTCTTCAGGTTTCTTTGTTGTCATTAATGTAAAATGTCACAAACTCAACATCGTTTTCACTCATTTGTTCATGAAAACTGACTGTGTCAAGCACTGCTGTGGCTGCAGAACTCTGCAGCAGCTCCTTCTGTCCCACTCTGGGTCCCACATCCCCCTGGCCAGACCCCCAGGCTGTACCTGTGCTTGTTTAGGATTTACAGTGTGGAACCTCCTCCCTGAGCCTGAGCAGGATGGTGGGTTTGAACCAGAGCTCTGACAGCAACATCCTCCTGTGAGAACTGTGCTGGCTTCACCCACTGGTCCTAAAACATCCTAAAAATCCACTTTCCCACCCCCATTTCCACTTCGTGTCCCTTAGGGCAACAAAGGCACCACACAATATTCATGGGAGGTGCTGCCACGGATCCAGTTAAATGCCATAAATATTTTTGAGTGATAAAATTCAAAACCTTAGAGGGAGGGCAACCAAAAAAAGGTGCCCCTGTGCCATTCCATGGTCAGGTGCTGCTATCTGGTGGCCCAGCACCAGCAGTGCCAGCAGGGTTCCCAGCCACCCCAAGCTGAATGGAATTTAAACCCTGCAGAGCAACACTCATTTCCCACCCAATTTGGTAGGATTAATTCATTGGTTTTTCCCCTAATTGTTATTAAGGGGTTATAGCAGCTGGCAGTGCACAGATGTTGCAATCAGCAGGCACAGGTTGAGGGGACACCTAGGGACAGTCCTGTTGTTGTCCTATGCCAAGGTCACCTGGGACAGGGTAATTTGTTCACAGTGGTTTGCCCAGGGCTGTGATTGGGGTGTGGGATGACAACAGGGATGATCACACAGGGATGGTTCAGTTCCTGCTGAGCAGGGCTGGCACAGAAGCCTCTTCTGGTCCTCACCCCATCAAGTATAGCCTGGAGGGGCACAAGGAGCTGGGAGGGGACACAGCCAGGACAGGTGACCCCAAAGGATGCCCCAGAACTTGTGGGGTCACAGTCAGCATAGAGAGCTGGGGGAAGGAGAAGTGGAGACAGGGATGGGATTTTCCCTCCCTAGTCACCATTAGGTGTGAGGAATAAATTTCATGGTTTGCTTTCATTTTACCAAATAAATTGCCAACCACAAGCTCTCCCAGCATTGCTCTGCCCCCAAGTACCACACACAGCCCTGGCACTACGACCCAAAAATGAAGTGTGGGGATCTGAACGCCACAGGCAGCTGAGGGAGCTGGGTTTGCCTCGTTTTGAGGTGACCTCGTGAAGGGAACAGGCTGATCCCTGCCTGGGATCCAGGGGCAGGGTGCACAGGAACACCAAGCTGTGCTGCAGGGTTAGAGCGGACAGGGAAATGCTTCCTTACTGACAGGGAGGGTAAACTGTGGTTTAAACACCAGGTCACCCAGCCCTGCTCAGACAGAGGGACTGGATGATCTCTTTTAACTCCCTTCCCACTGATCCTGTCCTAGAGGTTCTCATGGACTGCACTTGCACCTTATAACTGCCACTGCAGCAGTTTCCATAAAATAGCTATTACTGCCCATTACTGGTGAAACCACCACCCAAAACCACCTCTTCCCACCCAGCAACAGCTTCTCTAACTTTAATTCTATTTACCCTTCTCTTCCCTTCGTTTACAAATACCAATAAGTGAAGACAGAGACAGTGTGATGCCCATTAAATAGCTTTTATTCTTTAGGACATGAACTGCATTTCCACTCATTACAGTACTGTAAAGTGCAATGGTTTCATCTCCCTCCTGTGCACACTTTCAAGTATTTAAAATGCCCAGAAAAAATGTTTCTTTTGATTTTTGTTTTCTTTTTTTTTTTTTTTTACAGCAGCTGAGTTATGGAGTTTTTAATCTGGCAAAACCAACCCAGATGTGCCTACAGGTAGGTCCTTCACTCTACCCCCCACCTGGGGGTCCTCCAACACTAACTGCTAGTGGAATGCATTTCCCAGTGTCCTTAGTCCACCTCCTCGATGGTTGGTCCAGAAGAGGCTCCCCCAGAGGGAGGAGCTCCACCACCTGGGAATCCTCCAGGCATCCCACCGGGCATCCCTCCAGCGCTCTGGTACAGCTTGGTGATGATGGGGTTGCAGACCTTCTCCAGCTCCTTCTGCTGGTGCTCAAACTCCTCCTTCTCTGCAGTCTGGAAAAAGACAAGAGCTCGGTTAACTTTGCTCTCACCCATGGACACAGCCCAGAGACAAAATGGGGTTACATACTTCAAGAACCCAGGCTTATTTTTAGTCCAGATTATTATTATTTTAGGCTATGCTCAGCCCCACCAAGTCAGATTTGAATTGGATAGATCCAAGGGAACTTCTGCTTAGTTCAACACAACCTCCTGTTGCTCAAGGAGCAACATTTGAGGTCAGGTCACGGGTGTGAGGGAGAAACCCAGCTGGAAAAAGGAGGGAGTGGAAGATGTGGTCGCTCAGACATCCAAGGAAGGAACTTGGACCAACACAAGTCTTTCGACTTCTGGTGGAAACTACGAATGGCTTTGGAATCACTTTCATCACAGCAACCATTGCTCTCCCACCATCCTGGACCAGCCCAGCCGGACACCAGGAGCACGGAATGTCACCTACCTGATTCTTGTCCAGCCAGTTGATGATCTCATTGCATTTGTCCAGGATTTTCTGCTTGTCCTCATCAGAGATCTTGCCCTGGAGCTTCTCATCCTCCACAGTTGCTTTCATGTTGAAGGCATAGGACTCCAGGGAGTTCTTGGAGGACACCTTATCCCTCTGCTTCTCGTCCTCTGCCTTGTACTTCTCTGCCTCCTGCACCATCCTCTCAATGTCTTCCTTGCTCAGCCGGCCTGCAAAGCACAAGGCATGATTTGAGCTCAGTCACAAATTCCCACATGTTAAAAATAACACATTTCTGGTTAGTTTGGGCAGGCTAAAGAGGCACAAAATGTGCTTTCTTAGAACTACTGCACCAGCAGCAATGCAAGGCTCACTGCTATAAATCAATGTGAAAATGCCAATTACAAGCAAGCTGTGATTAAAGGGTACAGGTCAGAGCTCTCCAGCCTCCCACCCTGAGGAACATGTGGGTTCCTTACCCTTGTCATTTGTGATGGTGATCTTGTTCTCCTTGCCAGTGCTCTTGTCCACAGCAGACACGTTCAGGATGCCATTGGCATCAATATCAAAGGTTACTTCAATCTGAGGGACACCTCTGGGAGCAGGGGGAATGCCAGTCAGCTCGAACTTGCCCAGCAAGTTGTTGTCCTTAGTCATGGCACGTTCTCCTTCGTACACCTGGTGAGCAAAACCAGACAATTATGTCATTAAGGTTAACATTATTAAATCATAATGAACTATTCATTATCCTGAGGGGACGTGGTCGCTCAGACATCCAAGGAAGGAACTTGGACCAACACAAGTCTTTCGACTTCTGGTGGAAACTACGAATGGCTTTGGAATCACTTTCATCACAGCAACCAGGGATTTATGAACTGCCAGGACACACCACCTCTGGCCTAGGAGTTACTGGAACTACATCATATCATCCCAGAGCTCTGTGCTTACCTGGATCAGCACCCCAGGCTGGTTGTCAGAGTAAGTGGTGAAGGTCTGGGTCTGCTTGGTGGGGATGGTGGTGTTGCGCTTGATCAGCACTGTCATGACA
>NW_020956573.1:112195-115220 GCF_003031625.1 Empidonax traillii
CATCACAGCAACCAGGGATTTATGAACTGCCAGGACACACCACCTCTGGCCTAGGAGTTACTGGAACTACATCATATCATCCCAGAGCTCTGTGCTTACCTGGATCAGCACCCCAGGCTGGTTGTCAGAGTAAGTGGTGAAGGTCTGGGTCTGCTTGGTGGGGATGGTGGTGTTGCGCTTGATCAGCACTGTCATGACACCTCCAGCTGTCTCAATACCCAGGGACAGCGGAGTCACATCCAGCAGCAGCAGGTCCTGCACATTCTCAGATTTGTCTCCAGACAGAATAGCAGCCTGCACAGCTGGAGGAGAGAAAGGATAAGTGTTAGAAACCAGACAATGCTACAGATAAACTGTATACTACAGTCATGCACATGGCTCGCTCAGACATCCAAGGAAGACTTTGGCCATCATTAGCAGACTTCTGGTGGAAACTACGAATGGCTTTGGAATCTGATTCATCATTGCAAGTCCAAGGAAGATTTGCTGGTTTGTAGAGCTTTAGTGACCCAGGTGGAAAACACAGGGCCTACACCTGTCCTGCTCTGAGACTTAACCCAGCAGAGTTTGCACCACCACCTCCCATGTGAGTGACAGTGACAGTTACCTGCACCGTAGGCCACGGCCTCGTCAGGGTTGATGCTCTTGTTGAGCTCTTTGCCGTTGAAGAAGTCCTGCAGCAGCTTCTGGATCTTGGGGATGCGCGTGGAGCCGCCCACCAGCACGATGTCGTGGATCTGCGACTTGTCGAGCTTGGCGTCCCTCAGGGCCTTCTCCACGGGGTCCAGGGTGCCTCGGAACAGGTCGGCGTTGAGCTCCTCGAAGCGAGCCCTGGTGATGGAGGTGTAGAAGTCGATGCCCTCGTAGAGGGAGTCGATCTCGATGCTGGCCTGGGTGGAGGAGGACAGGGTGCGCTTGGCGCGCTCGCAGGCGGTGCGCAGGCGGCGCACGGCGCGCTTGTTCTCGCTGATGTCCTTCTTGTGCTTGCGCTTGAACTCGGCGATGAAGTGGTTCACCATGCGGTTGTCGAAGTCCTCCCCACCCAGGTGGGTGTCCCCAGCGGTGGATTTCACCTCAAAGATCCCATCTTCGATGGTGAGGATGGACACATCGAAGGTGCCGCCGCCCAGGTCAAAGATGAGGACGTTCCTTTCAGCACCCACCTGGGGGAGATCAATGTTCATTAATTCACCTCCTATTGCTGGGTTACCATTTTCTATTTGGTCACCAGACAGTTGAATACACATTATATAGACTTTAACACAGCTTTTAGTAGTTTTAGAATAGAAGCCTTAGCTAAGCACCTTTTGCACTAGATTCCTCCAATGTTGTTTAATGTTTCTTGTCAAGAATTCCAACAGATAACGACTTTTAGGACATTTTAGCTGTACAAACACGTAACAGGTGCACTGCTGAGTCAAAGTTGCTCAGAGGACTCAGAGGTCTTGAAGCTATTCCAAGAAACATGTGGAGTTGTAAGTATGTTCACGCCTATACTACTGTGTGGACAATATATATCTTGTGTTTCATTAAAGAACTGATTTGTACCTGTTTATACTCAAAATTAACCAGAAAATTCTTCCCTTGTTTTAGGTAACAGTGACCACTCCATACCTTCTTGTCCAGCCCATAGGCAATGGCAGCTGCTGTGGGCTCGTTGATGATTCTCAGGACATTGAGCCCTGCAATGGTTCCAGCATCTTTTGTGGCCTGGCGCTGGGAGTCGTTGAAATAGGCTGGGACAGTCACCACTGCGTTAGTAACAGTCTGCAAAATAACAACCAACAGCTCAGTTACCCATTGTCAACTGCTCAGAGAATTACTCACATCACTCCACTCCAGTCTTAAACCTCACCTTTCCAAGATAAGCCTCTGCAATTTCCTTCATTTTGGTTAAAACCATGGAAGAAATTTCTTCTGGGTAGAAGCTCTTTGTCTCGCCCTTGTACTCCACCTGCACTTTGGGCCTGCCAGCATCGTTCACCACAGTGAAGGGCCAGTGCTTCATGTCAGACTGGACCACAGAGTCGTCGAATCTGCGCCCAATCAACCGTTTTGCATCTGGAAAACATGCCATTGAACCGTTGTTATTATGTTTATTTATGATTAAAAACAACAAATTCTTCCTAAAAATGTAGAAAATCGTGGAATATTATCCTTAACCTGGAATTATTACTGTCTAGCTGCAGATAATACAAAATTAATTAACAGTAATCTAGGTGTATTAATCAGGCTAAAGACAAATTATGGCTTTTAATTTACAAGCTCTAACCCTGCTATTAGTAACTATTGTAATCAGGTAACGTTTATCACTGTGCTGAGTTTCTGTACACCAAGTCTGCCAGTCCTGCAGCCTTACCAAACACTGTGTTGGTTGGGTTCATGGCCACCTGGTTCTTGGCAGCATCTCCAATCAGCCTCTCTGTGTCTGTGAAGGCCACATAGCTCGGTGTGGTCCTGTTCCCCTGGTCATTGGCAATGATTTCCACCTTCCCGTGCTGGAACACGCCAACACAGGAATAGGTGGTGCCAAGATCGATCCCGACAGCTGGTCCCTTCGACATCTTGTCTGTAAAATAAAAAAAGCAGTTTTTTTTTAAGATTCCCTCTGATCTAAATCTCTCTGCTACTCCAGGATGACCCCTGCAGTGCCATTCCCGTTACCCCACGTGGCACCGGGTGCATTCCCACTTTCCGCCGCTTGGCGTCCCTTGCGCCCCCCCCAACCGCGTGGGGTGGGACTACAAGTCCCGGCGTGCCCCGTGCCGCCCGCGCCGGGTGACGGAAGCAGCGGGGCGGGCCCGGGGGCCGCCGGGAAATGGGAGTCCCTGGCACAGCCCCAGCCCCGTGCGGCACCGACCCCGCTGCGAGCCGCCCTCCCGCAACAGCCCGCACGTGGCCGCTTCTCCTCTCCCCTTCCCTCCTCCCTCCCCACCTTCGGGCACTGCATCCGCCGGGGCGGCCCCTTAGGAGGACGCTGGCGCGCTACGTTTCCCGCAGCCCTCCGCCCTCCCGCCCGTTTCGG
>NW_020956573.1:115969-119256 GCF_003031625.1 Empidonax traillii
CCCCAGGCCGCCCCAAAGCGCTAAATCTCTCCCTCCCCGCGCCTTCCCCCACGCAGCCACATCCCCCCCGCACCCCCCGCGAGTGGCACAGTCTCCCCCAGTGCCGTTACCCGCAGTCCGGCCCGGTCTGTTTCTCACACGGGGTCAAGGGCTCCGCTCGGCTCCTGTACGCTCAATGCCCCGCGCCCGCCGCGCCGCCCTTTTATAGCCTCCCAGAACCTTCCAGAAGGACACGCCCCGCAAGCCGTGCTCCAGCCAATCAGCGTGCGGGTCCCGCCCCCTTGCCCGCCTCCGATTGGTGGTCGCCCGGCGTGACGTGAACCGGAAGGGGGCGTGGCGCGCCGGCCGGCCCCGCGTTCTCGAACCTTCATGCACTTTCCCAGCGCACCCCCGCCCGCCCTGAGCGGGGCGGGGCTTTCCGCAACCCACAGCCAATCAGAGCCCGAGTCTCCGGTGACGACACCCAGGGGCGGGGACAAGGGGAGGGCGGCAGCCAATCGGAGCGCAGCGCGCCAGGGGGTTCGTTTGCATATTTGGCAGCGGGGCCAATGGGAGCGCCGGGATGGAGGGTGATTTACATAGAGGGAGAGCGGGGGGGAAGGGAAAATGGCGGCGCCATGCGGGGCAGAGCCCACAGAGGTCCTGCGGGGTTAATGAGCGTTAATAATTAAGAGATCCTGTGCCCTCAGAAATCCCCCTCAAGGAATGGCGGCGTCCCCCGTTGCTGCGCTCGCAGCCCCTCCCCACAGCGTGTGCTCGGTGAATGTCCCCGGTGCAATAAACGCTGTCCTCCATTTTCCCCTCAGCAAGCCTCCCGCGTTTGTCCCCGCGCCCTCTTTTCTCTCCCAGGAAACCGCGTTTGTGGTGTGTTATTTAGGGTGACACGGGGTTTTCCCTGCAGAGCAAAATCCACCTCGGCGTCTCCCTGCTCCAAGTGTCCCTATCCATCAGCAGCTCCAAACCAAGCCAAGGCACAGGGTGTTCCCCTCTCGGCATTGCAGCTCCCTGCAGGGATCATTTCTGTGGAAATAATGGAAATAAGGTGGAAAGCGAGCTGTCCCACATCCCACACAAACACTGGGATGGAGCAGAGGTCAGGAATCACCTGAGGTCAGGCTGTGGACTCAGTCCAGTGTTTACACGGCATGAAGGGCGAGTGGAAAAGTCACGGAGTCACCGGGAGGAGGGAACACAAAGCACATGTCCTGGCAAAGCTTCTTGGCAGGGGAAGAGTGACTTCCACAGTCACAGAACTGCTTGGAAAAGGCATTCGTGGTGCTCAATTTGGCTTTTGGGCAGAAACACTGCTGGTAAATGCTTAAAAGTCCAGCACAGGGCCCCCCACACACTATAACAAATCCCTCATGGCATATCCCAACAAATGTTTGTCCTCTGGGATAGCTGAGGCCGAGGGATTTTTTCAGCATCCCTTTTTGGTGGCGGATTGCAATGAAATTAGGGAGAGGGTAGGGAAAGGGGCTCCACGTCACGGTGCCTTTAAAGATAAGAGTGAGCCATCACCCCATATCTGAGCAGGTCCACCCCACCCTGTCCAGAGTACACCCTGCTCCCAGGTTACACCAGAGATGCTCCTGGGTGTAAGTCACACTGAGCACACCACGCAGCGAGTCCCGTGGGAGCAGTGCTGACAGCCTTTGTTTGTAAATCCTGAGCAGAATTCCAGGAGAATATCCCTAAGAATAGCACCTACCTGCGCCTCGAAATTCCACAGTGACATTTAGATGTGCAACCACGCTTGGCAGAGCAGGGTGATAGCAAGTGAAAGAACAGCAGTGAGTCAGTGCAGGGAGGAGGGCAAATGACTCATTATATTAGAAATTAATCTCTGTTAACAAACTGGACCAAAGTAGCTCATTTACTGTGTATCAGAAAAATTAAGGCTTGGCAGGCTGGGCACTGTTAAGTATTTTGTGTGGAGTTTCTTCAAATTATGGATTCCAGTTATTTTTGGACGTGAATCTAGTACATTAGGGATCAGGCACTGCTTCTCCTTTAAGAGTTTAAAACAGAATGGGGAGGAGAACAGAGATTATCACAGACATTCCTCCTGTTCACAGCACTTATTTATACAACACTTGCATCTGCACTCCCTGGTTGAAGTTTGAAAATCACACATCTGCAAGGCCATCCCTTCCCTCTCCCACCACATTCTCCCCCTCCAGTGTGCCAGTACAAACGGATCCAGGTTAAAAATAACTCCAAGATTCCTGATAATGTAGGGAAGCATGCAACTGCTCAACTCCTCTGAAAATCCCCAGTCAGGATTTCTAATGTCACCAACTCCAGCGGGAGCCAGTGAGGGCATTTCCTCATGGATCAGGGACAGCCAGGGCACACCTAGGAGACCTCTGTGTTTTGGTTTAAATCCCGTTTGGGTTGTGTTGCAATTCTGACTCCCAGATTTCAGTAAGGAGCGTTGCTGACGTGGGGAGACCTCTGCAAAACACCCTCGGGGAGAGGAGGCTGAGAGAAATCAACCACAATGACATTTAGTTACCCCCTAAATCCCACCTCCAGCTCCCACACTGGAGATTCCTGCTGGCTGGCTCAAGTTGTTTATCTGCAGAGAAGATCTGAACTGTCTGAGCAGGGGTTATGTGGCTGCCCAAGGTTTCCTTGCCACCTCACAGCTCATGAGATCACTGAAACACGGGGTGGTTCAGCAGAAAGGTCACAGGAGTGGGAGGATAATATCACCACCACGGGGTTCTATCTGTGCTGGCACCATTTACCACCTCCATCCTCAGCCAGGTGAAAGAGCTGCATGGAAGACAAAACACCATTCACTTGATCCTCACACATTTCTCACCATGGCCTGGAACTTAGACTGAAAAATACCCAGGGAAAAAAACCAAACCAAACCAAAACAGCTTCTCCATGTTTCCATGCAAATATGCAAATTAGCCCTTGTTGGCTTAAAAATGGTATTTTTAACTCCATATTTTTTCCCTTGGAGTCAGCTTGACAAGATGTAACACATCACACCACAGAAGATGGAGCACTGTGCAAGTTGAGTTGAGCTGCAGCACTTCAGCTGCAGCACCTTTATTTATAAAACAACCAACCAAAAAAAAAAAAATTATGAAATCATTGATTCAAAGGAATCAATAATAAATATTTGCTTTCCTCTGAGCTGTTCAGACACAGTACAAGTACACCAATTATAGCAGGTAGAAGAGATGGAAGCTTAGTTCAGCTGCTGAGAAATAAAAGAAAGCTACATAACATGGTCTGCATTTAATCACACAAGTAATAACTGGTATATG